>NC_140167.1:156240414-156487914 GCF_963971535.1 Notolepis coatsorum | reverse complement strand
CTTGATTACGATTGGTTCTATGGATTGGGATTGTCTTATATATTGTGCTAAAGGCTCTAATGATAGATCGAATAGTCTGGGACTAAGAGGGCAACCCTGTCTGGCTGAGCGTGATACCGGAAAGATTTCGGAGATGAATGTACCTGTTGTAATCATGGCCGATGGGTCTTTGTATAATACTTTAATCATATCAATGAATCCTTTTCCTAACCCCATCCTTTCTAATACTGCCCATAGATACGACCATTCCAGCCTGTCAAAGGCTTTCATAGCATCCAATAAAAGCTTTTCTATACATTTGTCTGATTGATTGATTGAAAACTTTATTAACAGATTGCAGAATGGGTACAATACAGTACAGCTCAATACAACAACAGTGCTAAGACTGGAGGATGAAGACCAGAAAAAGACTTTTGGCTTTTTTACATAAGGGTCCTCCATTTTCAATTCATCAAAACATTTAGAGACATACAAATATACAGTAGTTTCATTAAAAAAAAATTATATATTTTTTGCCACAAATATCGGTATCGGCCGATTGTGTTAGTTGAACAATCGGTATCGGCCGCACATTTTCATATCGGTGCATCCCTAGTACCTGTGAATCGATACCGGTACACAACAGTACCTTCGGTACTTTAGTCTCTAAAAACCTCAGTTGTGAAAAAAAAAATCCAAACTTCAAATAACCACACTTTCGACCGTTTTCGGCTTGCCATTGCCCCGACTGCTTTGTTGTTGAATCAAGTCAAATCCTATGTAAGCGTATATTGTGCGTGTGAACGTTGACATGAAAAGAAAAAAAATTATACTGTATCTCACGTGAATCGATACTCGGTAGTACCGACGTGTTTCGGTAAGTACCTTTTAAAAGTACCGAATTCGGTACCCATCCCTAGCCACAAGACTCCGGTAGCACTTGCCTGGGGATAGAAGCTCCTTTTCAGACTCCGGTAGCGCTTGCCTGACCGCAACAGTGCAGAGAGGCAGTTGTTTGGGTGGCTATAGAGTCTTTGACTATTCTCTTAGCCGTGGCCCTGCAACGCCTGGTGTAAATGTCCTCTGGAGAGTGGGAAGCCCACTGAGCGTTTGGCTGATCGAGCCACTGTCGGTCTCTGCAGTCTGCTGGGTGCGTTCAGAATGTTGGACCGCTAATCCCCATTTCCTACTAGGGATGGGACTTTCTAGCAAAAGTGCTATTAGAATAATTTTTTATTTATATATTGTTATTTTCTGTTTTAGTTTAAATTCAGTTAAAATGTTCAGTTTCAGTTAAATTCAGTTATCCTTTTTAATAGAATGGATCATTAATCAAAGGGTATTGCACATAAATAAGCACTTCAGAATCTGAAGTTCAGATAATCCTTCAGAATATTGATCAGCTCAGCTGACAATAAATCAAAATGACACCATTCACCATCGTAGCCTATAATAACAGCATTGCATTGGCCTATCAACCGGTTTTAATAAACAAACTGAAACAGTAGCATGTGCATCTTTTAGATCAATTAGGCTATGAAAATTAGGCTGCCTCTAAATATAAAAAAAAATTAAATAAGAATGGTTTGCTTCAATTAAAAAAAGTGTTTTATATTTATATATTTTTTTATATATAAAATAATTTGACTGACATGAAAATTGAATGTGGAGACTGGCATCGACTATTCGAATATTCTATCTCATCCCTATTTCCTACATACCAATGATGTTGTCGCTTCATACTTTCTATGCTTCTGGATACCTGCAGCTCTGGCCAGTTGACCACAAACCCCATAGACCACCGCAACACCGGGTATTCTGAAATCATGGGAGAGAGCGGGGGGAGAATATGAATGAATGTGGATGAGAGCCTTGACATTAAGTGGTTGTAGCTACGGCTGTGGGGGTGCGGGAGACATGATCCAATATACGCCCGAGTCTCCTGAACACGGAGAGACCAGTCCCAAGTCGATCGGCACTTTCTCGACCAAGCTATAATCACTTATACACCCCTACTCCCGAACTCTGCATGCACAGATTGATAAACCTAGATCTCTGGACAATCCAGAGACTCCGTGAGCAATCTGCGCATGCAGAGTTCGGGAGTAGGTGCGGAAATGTGACTATAGCTCGTCCGAGAAAGTGTATTTGTATTTTTTATTTATTTTTTTGAAAAATCCACCTTTACCTCTGTGCCTCTGGGAGCCTGCAGAGCTTGTCTGAAACACAGCGGCGGGCTGGAGAAGTGATGCAGAGCTCACTCTTGTTTCTTTTGGACATTCTGCTGGAATTGCCTTCTCTACCTTTTTAAGTGAGCTGACTGAAGGAACATGAGTGTGCAGAGTGCTCCAGGGGGCCACCATTTGCAGCAATTGTTTTTGGATGGTGCAGCAGGTACATGTTTCATCTGGTCTCGCACACTAATGGGATTTTGCTGTTTTTTTTGTTATTTGTGGTATTTTTTACTGCACTCTTGCCCCGTCACTCCGTTGTGTCGATTAATCAATGCTACTATTTCATTAGTAAAAGACTTTGTCTTCATCGTCTTTTCACAACATCTCGCTCACTTCCAGCAACGTGGAACACGACGTCCTCGAAGCGCTCGTTAGCCGCCGCTGTCATTTACCCATAACCACCCGTTACACGATCACCTGCTGCTCGCCTACCGAGATGTCTTGTGCCGATGATGTAATGGAACACTATGAATAGAACCGTCGCTCGTGGTTAATGTGTAGCCGGCAGATGTGATTATCCCGTTCCCCATAGAGAGGGGGGGGGGGGGGGGGGGTGATGCAAAGAGGCGTGTTTGATTCAGCTGCTGGTGTCGGGCGGCCCGGGAGGTGGTCGTGAGGCAGGAGCAGCAGGTCGGAGCGGCACTGGGTCTCACCTCCACCCGACACTCCCTCTCAGCACCGATACACAGCAACACCACCCGCTGTATTAATACCTCCACCCGACACTCTCCCTCTCAGCACCGATACACAGCAACACCACCCGCTGTATTAATACCTCCACCCGACACTCTCCCTCTACTCTCGGCACCGATACACAGCAACACCACCCGCTGTATTAATACCTCCACCCGACACTCTTCCTCTCCTCTCAGCACCGATACACAGCAACACCACCGCCTCAGGCTGTATTAATACAATGATCTTTGGAAAGACCAGATGAGGTCAAGAGGAGTTTGATAGTATTTACTGAGGATGGACATATAATGTTGATATTTAAACGTAAAAAATATAATGCATAAAAAAACATTTTTAGGAACGGTTTGGGAGAGGGAGGTAGTGAGGGGTTTTAGGTTGTGTTGTTTTTACAGTGAACAGGAGGTCTTATTTGTATTAAAAACAATAGATAGTTTTTCATATAATTGTCTGGAAGAGCTCAAAAAGAAATGTCAAATGATATTTCCGTTGCCTTTTTTGAGTTGATCTAAATGTTACTGATTGTGTTAAATTGACATATATCGATATATCGATCGCAGGCACCTGAATCGAATTGTATCGTATCGTGGCAGACTTTGTGATATCTGCAAATATTGTATCGTTGTCCAAATAATCGATATCGTATGGTATCGTGATGCAACTGGTGATTCCCACCCCTAATTAATGCCAACAGACGTGTTAGTGGGTCGGATGAATGTTTCATGATTTTCTCTTCATCAGATGCAGGGGATGATGCCTCCCATGATGCCCAGCATGATGATGCCCCCCCGCCTGCCAGGCCCCACCATGCAGCCAGCAGGACCGGTAACTACACATTACCTGCTCCTGCTCCTCCTTCACCTCCTGCTCTTCCTACTTTACCCCCACCTTCACCTCCTCCTGCTCCTCCTCTTTCACCTCCTGCTCCTCCTTTGCCTCCTCCTGCTCCTTCACCTCCTTCTCCTGCTCTTTCACCTCCTCCTTCTCCTCCTCCTTCTCCTCCTGCTCCAGCTCCTCCTTTTTCCACCTCCGCCTCCTGCTCCTTCACCTCCTTCTCCTCCTGCTCCAGCTCCTCCTTCTTCCACCTCCTCTTCCTCCACCTCCTTCACCTCCTCCTCTTTCCAGGGTTTCTGCAGGGTCTTAAAAAGTTTAATAGTTGGAATTTTAGACCTTAACCACTTACCCTTGTCTGCCGGCTCCGGGCTGCATTTTTGCCGATCAACCAATACATTGTTGGAAAGTTTAATTTACCGCCACTCGATCGCCACCGCACTCTACCTATTGCGTGCTTCCAGTCTCGAGTTACAAGACGAAACATCCGACGAGCGTCATTTGACAAGTCACGGACCGGTCACCGCTGATGGCGAAAACGATTGACCACCTTTTGTAGCCAATGAAATTCTGGAGCCAGCGCTAACCCATGCGGGGGCTGATCACAAAGAGAAAGGGGTAGAAGAAGCCAGGGAAGATCTTTGTTTTGACTAGTGCCTCGGAATCAGTGGAAGTGGATGGCCATTTTGGATAATCATGCAGAATTACCGCTGGTACACAGTACACACATTCCTGTGGGATTTTTTTTCCAAACTTTGGACCTGTAGATAATACTTCAGGCTATGGAACAGTTGCTCAACAGAGTGATTCTTCTTTGTTGTGGAAGAAAGATCACAATGTTTCCATTCAAATGAGACCAGATTCATGCATGTGCTATAAGGATAAAGTATAATAAATCACAAATTACTTTGGGTATGCAATCGTCAGGCATGTTATGCAAAACTAGCCCCCCGAATGCATATGTGGTTAAAAAAGGTCTTAAACTTGTATTGTATTAGGAAGTTACTTCTATGTTGATAACTTTGGGGGAAGTGTCCAGGCTGCAGAGTAAGCAGTATGATAATATAGACCATCAGTGCCCCAACAATTCATATGGAATTACTTCTTTCATAGTAATTTTCCATCACAATATTCGGCCATGAAATAGTTATTAAATTCTATTCAAAGTGACACGTCTTAAATTTAGCCTGCATGATTCCTGTCTTTCGCATCTCACCTCTGTTTCACACTTTTATACATAATGGACTGCAGACAGTCAGCAATGACAGCCTGTCTGCGTTGGGTAACACCTTCCAGGTGCTGGGGCTGATGCAGCCTCCTCCTTCACCTCCTGCCCTGATACAGCCTCCTCTCACCTCCTGCCCCATCTCCTCCTGCCCCTATAGAGACTGAGTCAAGGAAAAGTCAAAACCGTGTCACAAAACTGTAGAAAAAGACAGTTTTTAGTCCTGCAAAAGCTTGACATCCTCTATTCCTAGTTTCCAGAGACAAGCTACCATTCTGTTAGCAGCTCTTAGACCAGCTAACAAGATCCACCTCTCATTAGTAGTTAATAGCTCCAAAGAGGAGGTGTCAGACTCGTTCAATATTACACACAATACTTGTGACGTTTTTTCCAAAGTCTATTAACCTCTGGACACCAAACCATATGATTTAAAAGTGAAATCTTTTCTGGACAAAAGTCTCAAAATGGATTATCTCTGAATTGTATTTGGCGTAACCTTCGAGGTGTGAGATGAGACCTGTGTGTAATTAGATGGATTTCTGCATGACACAGATATATTTGATCCTCCTCCCTCACAGGCCTGTACACTGCGATGATATGATCGCGAATTGCCCCTTTAATTGGCCGTTGCGATTGGTAAATATTATCTGGGGGCGGGCTTGCGAGTAGTGCTTTCAAGCCTTGCATTCGCATTTCACTCCTAAATTATCCAAGGCGTGTGATGACGCCACTCACGCGAGCTGTCAGTGCGACACAATGTCGTGGTGCTATGAAAGAATCTGTCGGCAATGAATGAACTTACTGCGATCACCGATAGCCTGAGTGAAAAAAAAGATTTGCGCGGAGTGAATCTGGGTCACGCTATATACTTGGAACTTGTAGTCTATCGTGCGATTAAAGACCATGTCCCTATCTGCGTAGTCTATACATCCAACACCAAATCCCATAATTCCTAGCGAAACGAAACTGAATGTGGCCGCTTCCTTTAAATAATAATATGGCTCTTTCTCCGCAAGAACAACGGAGTGGATAATGGATATCAGTCAATTTTATGACAACCACGTCCGATGTGGAGAGATGATAAGATGATGATGATTGACGTGATGATGTGATGATTGATTGACGGGGACACGGAAACTTCTAACGTTCAGGATCAGCCATGCATTACGTGAGTACCCCACTATTAGGACGTGAAATACTGTCTACTTAAATTGACACCGCGGATTGATTGATTGATTGATTGAAAACTTTATTAACAGATTGCAGAATGGGTACAATACAGTACAGCTCAATACACACAATTGTTAAGGGGATGCAGACCAGAGAAAGACTTTCGTCTTGTTTACATCAGGGTCCCCCATTTTCAATTCATCAGGATCAATAAAGTATCAATATCAACCTATCTATCTAATAATGAGACGATATGCAAATAATATAATACTAATAATTGTCGGTTCCCCGTATATGAAATGAAATGACTGCTGGTAAAATCACTGTTTATTTCTCGTTTTGCATAGTATTACATTCCACTTCTATAAACAATCAAAGTCCTACCGTAAGAGCCTCATACGGGTCAATTAAACCTTTTTTATTAATATTAGTCTTTCCTTCGAGCTAAGTTGGACTGAACATTTCACTGTCAAAAGCGCAAATGTAAATAAGGTTGCGTTGCAACAGTTTTCAAAATAGAGGTCATATATACAAATACCTCTCAATTCTTATAAAAAAAAAAAGTCCTGGATATACATAAACATTAATTGGCATAGATCTCTATAAACGGCCCAACACATTGATCACTTTAGGCACACACTGAAACCAGTAACATCACAAATATGAAGCAGGTAATTACCCATACAAATAATAAACCTTTCATGAGGTTATTTACAATAATAATAATTCATTTGATTTCTAAAGCACTTTTCATTGTGAAACAAATGTATGCAGAGTTTCTTCTCCTGATTAATGGTGTGTGTGTGTTGTGATGATCTCATTCAAGGAGCACTACACAAGCGCGCGCACACACACACACAGTTTGTTGTTTTTGTTCTATTAGTGATTTACACACTCAGTTGGTTCATTATAAAAGATACAAACCTGAAAACAAACGCACTTAAATGTTAAATAAAAGGACCACAGTAATGAGGCAGGAGGAACATATCGCTGCTGTCGGGACAAAACCTCATAACTCCATTTTTTGAATTTTTTTTTATTATATAAATCAACTCCGTAGATCATCCTCCATATGTGTGTGTGGGTTTTACAAAGTTTAAACAATGGGAAAGCATTAAACCGATCATCTGTCTAAACCTCCTAACTCTATTCACCCTCAAATCTGTGTTCGTTTTTTTCATCTGCTGAAAAGTTGGGTTTTTGGAGTTATGAGGTTTTGTCCCGACAGCAGCGATATTTTTTTTAATAATGGTAAAATTGTTATTAAAAAATGTGCCCCTAAAAAATATGTTTTGCCCCTAAATTTCTCATTTAGGGGCAAGTGTGCCCCTAGTGAAAAAGCTTAGCGTACAGCCCTGCCTCAATTGTCCTTTTGAGAATAAATAAAGGTTTGACATGACTACTACCACCACCACTACTACTACTATCAGCACTACTACTACTACTACTACTACTACTACTACTACTACTACTACTACTACTACTACTAGTATTACTACTATCACCACTACCACCACCACTACTATTACCACTACCAGCACCACCACTACTACCACCACTACTACTACTACTACTAGTATTACTACTATCACCACTACCACCACCACTACTACTACCAGCACCACCACTACCAGCACCACCACTACTACTACTACCAGCACCACCACCACTACTACCACCACTACTACTACTACTACCAGCACCACCACTACTACCACTACCAGCACCACCACTAGTACTACCACTACCAGCACCACCACTACTACTACCATTACTACTACCAGCACCACCACTACTACTACCACTACCACCACTACCAGCACCACCACCACTACTACTACTACTACTACCAGCACCACCACTACTACTACCACTACCACCACTACCAGCACCACCACCACTACTACTACTAGTACTACCAGCACCACCACTACTACTACTAGTACCACCACTACTACTACCACTACTACTACTACCAGCACCACCACTACCAGCACCACCACTACCAGCACCACCACTAGTACTACCACCACTACCAGCACCACCACCACCACTACTAGTACTACCACTACCACTACTACTACTAGTACTACCACTACCAGCACTACTACTACTAGTACCACTACTACCAGCACCACCACTACTACTAGTAGTACTACCACCACCACTACTACTACTAGTACTACCACTACCAGCACCACTACCACCACTACTACTACTAGTACTACCACTACCAGCACCACTACTACCACCACTACTACTACTACTAGTACTACCAGCACCACTACCAGCACCACCACTACTACTACTACTAGTACTACCACTACCACCACTACTACTAGTAGTACTACCACTACCACCTCTACCAGCACCACAACCACTACTACTACTAGTAGTACCACTACCACCACTACCAGCACCACCACCACTACCAGCACCACCACTACTACTACTAGTACTACTACCACCACCACTACCAGTACCACCACTACTACTAGTCAATCAATCACATTTATTTATATAGCACATTTAGACATGACACTTGTCAACCAAAGTGCTTCACAGTAAGTCACATAGCTAAAAACAAAGAAAAGTATAGAATAGACAGAAAATATAAACAACCAACGGATAGACAAGGAAACAAAACAACAGTACTAGTACTACTACTATCACCACTACCAGCACTACCACCACTACTAGTACTACTACTATCACTACTACTACTACCAGCACCACCACTACTACTATCACCATTACTACTACTAGTACTACTACTATCACCACTACTACCACCATCACCACTACTACTAGTACTACTACTATCACCACTACTACTAGTACTACTACTATTACCTCTACCACTACTACTACTACTACTACTATCACCACTACTACCACCATCACCACCACCACTTGTCCTTTTTAGAATAAATAAAGGTTTGAATTGAATACGAGGCCTCGGCTGTACATTTATGAAGCAGGCAAGTCTCCAAACAAGTGCCTCGTGGGACACGTTGAGCAGCATCGCTGCAGGAATCTTTAGACAAGATATTCCTTTATTGATCCCCTCTGGGATAGACGAGACAAAGAAAGAAAAGCCCGGAAGGCTATAGAACTTTCTTTTTAGTTCGGCAAACATTTCTAAACGCGCCGTTTGATGAAGCGTGATGTTTGTTTTTGTTGTTGACGGACGTTAATGAAGTTGAAGCGCGAGTGTGATCTCTGATGTGTGAATCCTCCCTGACAGCAGCCAGATGTCGTTAAGAAGCTGAGAAATAAAGCCACGCGCCGTCGACACCACCAGTGTGTGCTTTCATCACCAGCGTCTCAACGCCTCAAGGGCGCAAAGTTATCGCAATGATTAAGGAATCCTCGTCACGTTATATTTATTACAGCGCTGGAATTGATGTTTGCGCTCTGAGCGGAGTTCATTATTCATTGTTGGCGGAGACCTCCCGCAGAGATTTGTGAACGTTGCCTTGTGATGCATTGGGAGGAGACGGTATTCTGGTGGTATTCTAATTAGATTTCTCTTTCTCTTTCACAGCCTGGAGTCGACGCCACAGGTGAGACCTCGAATTGTCATTTCACTATATAACATTCTTGTTTACGTTATTCCCTTTTACTTACACATAGTATACATTTAGATTATAGTGTCTTATTGTAACTATATTTATTGTAATGCAAATATAACTGATAGGGCATACAGACCCTCATCTGCACCTTGACTTAAGTTACACTGCCTACTTGCTCATATCGTCGCTGGCGGAAGAAAACCTTGTAACTCCAAAAACACAGATTTGAGGGCGAATAGAGTTATGAGGTTTAGACGGATGATCGGCTTAATGCTTTCCCATTGTTTAAACTTTGTAAAGCCACACACACATATGGAGGATGATCTACTGAGTTGATTTATAAAAAATAAATAAAAAAAATTTAGTTACGAGGTTTTCTTCCACCAGCGACGATATGCGCATACTCGGAGTGAATTATATTGTTATATTGTTTACACCTTATGACCTGTATCATGTCTTCTACTATTACCATGTACCTGTACCCCCTCCTCCCCCCATGCTGCTATGATGCCTGAATGTCTCCAAGGGGATCAATAAAGGAACATCTTAAAGGGGAACTATCTTATAAATGGCCTTTTTGAGTGTTTAGCATTGTTTCCTAGCTATGTGAACTTATATTAATATGATCTATGTCTCAAAATTCTCATATTGGCGCATTCTTCCAATTCTCCTCTCACAATATTCACCCTCACTGAACTGAGTCATTTGAAAATGTGCGCGATTTGTCATGTCAGAGAGACACCGCTGCATGATAATGGAGAGGTGCATGATGAGCTGCACACAGTTCTGCTGCCCAGGCTCAAAACGGCTCGAGATCTTGAGGTAGAAAAATGCTGTTTTTGAGGACTTTATTAGAAATACAAAACAATGAATAAAAAAAATATATATATTACAGAGGTGTTCCATAGACTCACAGGAATTGTGTAAAAGTGCCCAAATAGTGAAAGAAATAGTAAAATAGTTCCCCTTTAACACTTTGATCGCCGGGGTTAAATTCATAATTTACCATCCCTCGCCAGCCCTATTTAACATGGAGAAGTTTCCCTTCTTTGCAGGGCTATAACTTTTTAAATTGTATTGCTAAATTGACATTACCATGGCCCATTCAAAGTCCTATATCTATTGTTCAGGGTGTAGCAACGTTATACTTTTTCATTCACATATTCATACAAAAATACGGTCTAAAGTATAAGTATGTTTTTATCGTTTTCTGCAGCTTTCTCCAGAACGTGATTTATAGCCCTAAATGCATTATATTGATGATTGTATACAGTTTGATAGCAATCGGCGCAAGAAAAAAATTCAACTGCACGTACTTCTAGAAGTTACTACGTATGATCTGATGTTGACCGGATGGGCGGGGGGTCGTTTATAATTCCATGGGCAACGTTATATCATTCATCTAGTGTGGGTGATATGATCATTAGAGCAGTTAGTATAGAAGACAATAAAAAATAACGCTGAAACTCACCGTAGCTTCCTCTCGCCGTTGGGAGATGAGCGTGGAACAGAATTGTTTCTATTATGGGATGTAGAAGTACCCGATCCATTTCCAGGTTGTATACTAGTATATACGTCCAAATCATGTTGTTTATCGAGTTATTGGCAACGGATCGCTATCCATTGTGTCGAGATCAAGTCCCGGGACCTATAGCGAGTGAACGGACCAAATTGAAATGAGCACCAGCTTCCACTTCCTGTTTCTTCCCTAGGCGATCAGGCCGATCGGCCACCAGATGGCGCTCTTGAACCGTTAGAGAGTTGATAGGGGCTCACCAGTACATCTCATGTCTCCGGGGGAGAAATATGATTTCGATCACAGATTTTTGAAATATTGATATCAAAGACGCTGTCCAGCGTCAACGGCAGAATGAGCATGGCGGGGAATGACGTGTTCCAGCGTCAACGGCGATTAAAGGGTTAATAATGATTTCTCTTGTGTTCTTGTCTCCTTGCAGCCGCTGCTCCTGGAACATCGGTGAGTCTCGCCTCTGGAGCCTCCTTTTGGAAAAAGTTACTTGAGAGAGTATCGTAATTGCTAAGATTTCCACGCGAGTAAATTATACTTTTTTTTAAAAACGCACCCGTCCCCAAGAACTACCAGAGGTGCCGGAAGGAGAACGAGCACAGGGCGGGGAGGAGGGGTCTGCACACGTTGCACATGGCAGAAGCCGCCAGTAATCTATTAACACATTCAGCGCCGGGCCTATATGACTAGGGCTAGCACGCCAGTGCTTTAATCAATGGGAGGACGGGGACATTTGCGAGTGCTTAAAATATATCTTAAATTATGGCTATGGGTCTAATACACCCGTCGCTTATCAATGACTTGCTTGCAGTCAACATGAAACTCATTGTTTTTTCATCTGTACATTTCCGTTTTATACCGTTTTGAATACGAGTATAGTTTTGGAGATTTCTAGTAATTCCAGAGAAATACGCGATAATAGCCCTTTAGTGGAATACTCTTTAATACTTTAAGACAAATGTCCCTGTTATCACTGTCCCCTGGGAGAGAAATGTCCCCGTTATCACTGTTCCCTGGGAGAGAAATGTCCCTGTTACCACTGTCCCCTGGGAGAGAAATGTCCCTGTTACCACTGTGTCCTGGGAGACAAATGTCCCTGTTATCACTGTTCCCTGGGAGAGAAATGTCCCGGTTACCACTGTCCACTGGGAGACAAATGTCCCTGTTATCACTGTCCCCTGGGAGAGAAATGTCCCTCTTATATCACTGTAAAGGCCATATGAGTGTTTTGGTTATTATTATTACATGAATGTTTAATATTGATTGGATTTAGATAAAGTCATTGAACCGTCCATTTTGGAACCTAGAACCTTCTAGAGCGGTGTGGTGATGTCATAATAGACTTTCTAGAACATAGAACATTCTAGAACCACCGTATGACATCATGATAGAATATTCTGGAACATTCGTGATGGCACTGTATGATGTCATAACCGAACCTTCTGGAACGTTTGGGTCTCTATATATAGCCACGATTCTCTCTCTGGGTCAGTTGCATCTTCGACCAGACTGGACAGGACCGAAAGGATGGACTCAACAATGAACTGAAGCCAGAAGCCAGCAAGTAGATTCACGGCTGGTACACTACGAAGGAATTTTCCTGTGTGGAGTCGGCGGTGATTTTGGAGACTGGCAAGATACAGTTTTCTTACCTTGTAGTAGTATGTGCATGAGTGACAAGAATATTTAGGAAAGTAGATTCAGGACCACTTCTGTAAAGAAAGACTATGCAAATAAACCATTTGAATATCTTTACTATACACGGAGCGGCTGTGGACATTGCTTTTCTTTATCAACGGACGTACTACTCACGAGTAAGTAATTTGACCAGTGGAGTGGAGCCCCGGCCCGCACATTAGTAAGAAAACTCTGTTCCAAGAGGAAAAGGGAACAACACGAAGGAAGGAAGGAAGGAAGGAAGGAGGGAAGGATAACCACACAAAATGTCGAAACTTAAGAAGGTTGAAAAGGTGCCTAAGCGTACAACGGAGTCTAGGAAGCACCAAGATGATATCGAGCCGGACGACAGCGCATCCGGCTTTGGAGGGAAAGGGTCGAAAGCACCATCCACCACGCTTTCCAGGAGATCATCGGCAAATGCGCGTTGGAAAGTTGAATTAGAAAGGGTCTTGTTGATGGCCCGGCTTTCCGCGCAAAGGCTAACACGACAACTCGAGGAAGAGGAGGCTCAGTTCTTAGCGGACTCATCTAAGCTAAGAAGAGAGAGGACGGCACAGGATGCAGAGAGGGCGGCCCAGGATGCAGAGAGGGACGCAGAGAGGGCGGCACAGGATGCAGAGAGGGCGGCACAGGATGCAGAGAGGGCGGCACAGAATGCTCGGGATTTAGCTAAAATAAGAGAAAAGAGAGAGGAGTTACAGAGCCAGGCTGCGTTAGCTGAGGTAGAGGCTAAGTTCCAAGTACTGGGAGAGCGTGGGGGCCAACGAACCCCCTACGAAGAATCCCAAGCCCGCAAGCAGGCTCGGCCCGCTTCACTGACCGTCCCGATAAAAAGGGAAGCTGGTGACCGTCTCAGCTCCAGAGCACCATGCTGCGCTACCCAGAAAGAACAAGAGAAGTCGAGGGACGACCTCCAGTTTCTGGAACTGGTCTCGCAGTCTGTGCAACTTACAGATGGCCACTACAGCATCGGCCTACCAGTGAGGAATGCAGTCCTCAAGATGCCGAACCGCAGAAGAGTAGCTGAACGGCAAGCTCTCAACGACAGCTCTCTGCTACAGACGGGTGATGACAACAAGCTTCATGTTGCCTTCGTCATGGCGAAGGCGAGAGTGGCCCCACTCAAGCCCCTCCCTATCCCGCGCATGGAGCTAGCAGCCGCTACCATGGCATCGCGCATGGACAGGCCATTGAGATCCGAGCTGGAGCTCCAACTAAACAAATCTGTGTTCTGGTACGACAGCACCACTGTGCTCAAATACATGACAAACAGAACCAGTAGGTTTCGCGCCTTCAGGGCGAATCGAGGGGAGACCATCTTGAAGCTGTCAGAAGTGGGACAGTGGCGGTACGTAGATACTGCAACAAAGCCTGACGCTGACCACGCGTTGAGAGGACTCAATGTGGAATCATTCCTGCGCAATGAGACTTGGATACAGGGGCCGGAATTCCTCACCACGTCCGAATCATTCCTGCGCAATGAGACTTGTATACAGGGGCCGGAATTCCCCACCAAGCCCGAAGAACCCCATGGGGACCTAACCACGGAGGACCCAGAGGTAAAGAACGCTGTGGCCAGCGCTACTGCAGCTGAAGAGCAGTTCGACACAGATCAGCAGTTCCTGGAATATTACTCCAATTGGAACCGTCTCCAGAAGGCAGTCGGTTGGATTCTGGAGCTTAGAAGCACTATGCGGATGCTATACCGCAAGAGACAGAAGATGAATGCTTCGCTTACACAGGCTGGGGTACCGACACAGATGGAGATCTTCAAGGCTAGCCTGGGGAAGACCAACCTCCCTGTGGGGAATATAAAAGAAGCAGAGCTCGAGATCTTCGTGAAGAAGAAGCTGCATGAGGCGGTGGTAAAGACCGCCCTCCTACGGTGGGCCATGTACTAGTGACCTCTGGCACCGAGTTTGGTTGGGCTCCTTGGTTTTTAGTAGTTGGTGGGTGTATCATATAAGAAAGAGAAGACACCACCATGGCAAACTCTGGAGTGAAGTGGATTGTGGATCGACTTGAAGATTTTGTTAATTTGTGACAGGGAATGGCCAGCTATAATGAACACTCACCTGACCAGGTTATTTGTTTAGTAATTGTGTAGACACAATTAGGGGCTGGTGTAAAGGCCATATGAGTGTTTTGGTTATTATTATTACATGAATGTTTAATATTGATTGGATTTAGATAAAGTCATTGAACCGTCCATTTTGGAACCTAGAACCTTCTAGAGCGGTGTGGTGATGTCATAATAGACTTTCTAGAACATAGAACATTCTAGAACCACCGTATGACATCATGATAGAATATTCTGGAACATTCGTGATGGCACTGTATGATGTCATAACCGAACCTTCTGGAACGTTTGGGTCTCTATATATAGCCACGATTCTCTCTCTGGGTCGGTTGCATCTTCGACCAGACTGGACAGGACCGAAAGGATGGACTCAACAATGAACTGAAGCCAGAAGCCAGCAAGTAGATTCACGGCTGGTACACTACGAAGGAATTTTCCTGTGTGGAGTCGGCGGTGATTTTGGAGACTGGGAAGATACAGTTTTCTTACCTTGTAGTAGTATGTGCATGAGTGACAAGAATATTTAGGAAAGTAGATTCAGGACCACTTCTGTAAAGAAAGACTATGCAAATAAACCATTTGAATATCTTTACTATACACGGAGCGGCTGTGGACAGTGCTTTTCTTTATCAACGGACGTACTACTCACAAGTAAGTAATTTGACCAGTGGAGTGGAGCCCCGGCCCGCACAATCACTGTCCCCATTGAGAGAAATGTCCCTGTTACCACTGTCCCATGAGAGACAAATGTCCCCGTTATCACTGTCCCCTGGGAGAGAAATGTCCCTGTTATATCACTGTCCCCATGAGAGAGAAATGTCCCCGTTATCACTGTCCCCTGGGAGACAAATGTCCCCATGCTCAGATTGTTGGGACTGTGACCCATCCATCCTCTGTATAACTCTGGTGGGACTGTGACCCATCCATCCTCTGTATAACTCTGGTTGGACTGTGACCCATCCATCCTCTGTATAACTCTGGTGGGACTATGACCCATCCATCCTCTGTATAACTCCATCTTTTGACCGACATGCAAACGGTTGATCTAAAGATGTGGTCCCTCTGTATAACTCAAACGGTTGATCTAAAGACGTGGTCCCTCTGTATAACTCAAACGGTTGATCTAAAGATGTGGTCCCTCTGTGTAAGAGCCGTATGAGTGTTTTAGTTATGGATTATTATTAGGGCTGACCTTTGAATTTTTTTAGAATTCGAAGCTTCGGCGCCGAGATTCGATTTGAATTCGAAGCTTCGATATTAAAAAAAATAATAATAATAATTTACACTTTTTTTTATTTAAAAAAAAATGTAATTTGTAAATTTGTTTTATGTTGTGTACGGAAGCGTATTGCTGCCACACCAGGGGGAAAAAATCGATCACGTTATAACAAAGGTTTCACGTTATAACGTGATAACTTCTTGTTTTAACATGAAACGTTTCACGTTATAACGTGATAACTTCTTGTTATAACAAAGGTTTCACGTTATAACGTGATAACTTCTTGTTTTAACATAAAACGTTTCACGTTATAACGTGATAACTTCTTATCACGTTTACATAAAGGTTTCACATTATAACGTGATAACTTCTTGTTTTAACATAAAATGTTTCACGTTATGTACGTGATAACTTCTTGTTTTAAGTGATCACGTTATAACGTGAAACGTTTTATGTTAAAACAAGAAGTTATCATGTTATAATGTGAAACCTTTATGTTATAACAAGAAGTTATCACGTTAGAACTAGGGGTGGGACGATATATCGATCTATTATCAATAATCAAATAGGATCGATGCAACGTAAAAAGATCTATTCATATTGCGATACTCTTATTTTGAAAATCCGGCGACGGCGACGTCATATCCGCCCCGCGCCCACTGTTGTGAAACTCCGTGTAGCTCTGTTCAGCAGAGCAGCGCTAGGGAGCCTCTATTTTGTGACCCGATATAAGTCTGTGCAGTTTTCCCCCCGCAACGGGTCAAATGTATCTAACATGCTTTGCATCGTCGCCATTCTTTTATGCCCACGTCGCGTGGCCAGACCTAAATTAACGTTACATTAGCTGCTTAAGCTAACTAAGCTAAGAGAGAGACAAACGGAGAGAGGAGAGGGGAAGGAGGAGGAGGGGCGGGGGCATTCTGTCTGTGTGTGTGTGTGGGGACTGGGGGAGGGGCATTCTGTGTGTGTGTGCGCACGCGCGTGTGCGTTTGAAAATACCAGATGAAGTCAGGAGTATTATTATATTGATATTATTTACTGAGGATGGACAGATAATGTTGATATGATCATCATGCAATTGTAGGAACGGTTTGGGAGAGGAAGGGGTTTTAGCTTGCGTGTTGTGAGTTCCAAAACATTTGACTTAAAGCTCAATATATAAATCAAATTTATTTATAAGGCCCAACAACACACGTTAATGTCCCCATGGGCCGTACAGGTCTTCTTTAAACAAGTCGAGAAGAAAACATAATAAGTCAAGAACAGAACAAGGACACCATAAGGTCCAACAAATTTAAAATAAATGAAAGAATGCAAGCACTCCCAGACATACCCCACGCGAAGGTAAGGAAAAACTCACTAAAACCTAACAATAGGTAAAAATGCTCCACAGGCAGTGTGGAGGAGAGAAACCTTAGAAGGGCCATTCAAGGGGGGATCTCCCTTCTTAGATGTCGGTGATAGTAGTGTTGCAGACGGACAGTTGGTAAGCATGCACTCAAGTGTGTAGTGAAACACAGATGAGTGCATGCAATAGCAACTGAACATTTTGAAAGATTGAAGATAGAGCTGATAGCGAATCTATTTGAGGCACAGGGGTCGCGTCCTCCCCGTCTTAATCACGGGACATTCAACACTCCGGTCATTGCTCAGGGACAGCCGGAGACAGAGAGATAGGGGGCGGCGCAGAGAGGGTCGCGAACTCCCCGACATCATCGCGGGACGTCCGGCACTCCGGTCACCACTACGAGACCTCCGGAGACGGGGGCACGCAGAGGGGGTCGCAACCTCCCGGCCTTCATCACGGGACGTCCGACACTCCGTGCACTTTACAGTGAACAGGAGGTCTATTTGTATTTAAAACATTAGATTGTTTTTCATTTAAATGTCTGGAAGAGCTCAAAAATAAAAACGTCAATTGATATTTCCGTAGCCTTTTTTTAGTTGATCTAAATGTGACCGATTGTGTTAAATGGCCACATAATATCGTCTCATATCGATCGCAGGCACCTGAATCGTATCGTGGCAGACTTTGTGATATCGGCAAATATCGTATCGTTGTCCAAAGAATCAATATTGTATCGTATCGTGATGAAACTGGTGATTCCCACCCCTAGTTATAACGTGAAACGTTTTATGTTAAAACAAGAAGTTATCACGTTATAACGTGAAACCTTTATGTTATAACGTGATACGGATATTTTTTTCCCCTGGTGTGGCAGCAATACGCTTCCGTAGTTGTGTGACTTGTACAGCACTTTGTTCAACTTTGTCAGTGCTGTAAAGTTGAAACCTTTTTAAATCTTAGACAAACAAAACACTTTGCTTTCATGAAATATTGTAAGCCGTCATTTGAGGCTTTATAAAAGCCTCAAACATCTGTCAGTGCCAAGTCCGACCTCATCTTAAATAACAAACAGCATTGCTTGTTGTAGTTAACACTTTCTGCGCCAATCACGTTGTACGACGTGTTTCAAGTTCATGCTAATTCTGCCAGATCACGGCGTACAACGTTATTGTGATCATATTTCATATTTTCGCCATGGTATTCATATTTCACTCACGGAGCCTTGTCTGATGCTGTGGGACTCAGCACAACTCTGCAACGCTTCAATACTGCCACCTGGTGGATGATCGGCGAGTTGCCAAACCGGATATGCCGGTTGGATCTCGGTGCGTCTCCTAATTACGTCCAGCCACTCGCATATCATCCCAGGACTCTAGCCACACACTGTGGATATGGATCGCTGCCATAACTCAATAATCGACATGATTTGGGCGTGTATTAGTATTATACAAACCGGAAATGGATCGCCTCGATCCCCATCAAATAACTGGGATCTGTTTGCTCCAGTATCATCGCCAACGGTAAGAGGAGGCTGCCGTGACTTTCATCGTTTTTGTTTATTATTATCGATGCAAACTGCTCTGATCTATATATCACCCATACTACATAAATCATTTAACGACTATCACGGAATTATAAACGACCCCCCCCCCCGTTCACCCGCGCATGATCAGTCATAACGTTTAGGACCATGTACAGTTGAAATTTTTAATATACCGTGGATCGGTATCAAACGGCATTTGATAATCTAATATATGCATTTATGCCTATATCTCACGTTCTAGGAATTACTGCAGAAAACGATAAAAACATATTTATACTCTAGACGGTATTTTCGTATGAATGTGTGAATGAAAAAGTAAAACGTTCCTACATCCTGAACGATAGATAATCGATGTTGAATGGGCCATAGTAATGTCAATTTAGCAATACAATTTAAAAAGTTATAGCCCTGCAAAGAAGGTAAACATCTCCATAGACTTAGACTGGTGGCAGTGATCAAACATTGATGGATATAAGCGTGGCAGTTAATGTGTTAACAAAGAGAGGCAGAGTTGATTTTGCTCCAAAAAAATCATATATTTTTTTCTTTTTTAATATCGAATTTTATTTTCATATTCAAATCCCATGCCCATCGAACGAAGCTTCTAAGTATTTAAGACAGCCCTAATTATTATTATTATTATTATTATTATTATTATTATTTATTTATTATTTATTAACACTTTGATTGCCTAAGGTTAAATTCATGATATACCATCCGTTGCCAGCTCTATTTAACATGGAGAAGTTCCCCTTCTTTGCAGGGCTATAACTTTTTAAATTCTATTGCTAGATTGCCATTATTAGGGCCCATTCAAGGTCCTATATGTATTGTTCATGGTGTAGCAACGTTAAACTTTTTCATTCACATATTCATACTAAAATATGGTCTAAAGTATAAGTATGTTTTCATCTCTTTCTGCAGCTTTCTCCAGAACGTGATTTATAGCCCCAAATGCATTATATTGATGATGAAATACAGTTTGGTAGGAATCTGTGCGACATCAAAAATTTCAATTGGACGTACTTCTAGAATTTACTACACGTCATCTGATGTTGACCGGATGGGCGAGGGGGCGTTTATAATTCCGTGGGCAACGTTATACCATTCATCTAATGTGGGTCATATGTTCATCATAGCAGTTAGTAAAGAACACGTTAGAATATAACGCTAAAACTCACCCCAGTCTCCTCGGGCCGTTGGGCGATCAGCGTGGAGAAGACAGTTTTCTATTATGGGTTGTCGAAATACCGGATCTATTTCCAGGTTGTATAATAGTATATACGTCCAAATCATGTTGTTTTTTCGAGTTATTTCCACCGATCGATGTTCACTGTGTGAAGACAGTGAGCAGGGGTGGCCAACCCGCGGCTCGCGAGCCGCATGCGGCTCTTTGCCCGTCAATGTGCGGCTCTTCCATCCATAAAAAAAAAATTTACTTTTTTTTTTTATGTCACTCATTCCATAAGGACGTAGAATAAACATTTAAATTTTTTTTTTAAATGGTCCATTTGCATGTTCTTGGTATCTGAATCTAGGGACATATATGGATCAGTGTCAGAAATAGTGTGTCTGTTACTAGGCTTGAGTAAATTGTAATGAACCAAAGGAGAATATCAATTCTATTTAAAAAGAAAATTATCTTTGACTGTAAATAACACCATGCTAAAATTGACCAGACCTGAAAAATCTAAGCAAATGAATAAAGGGAAGATGATTAAACAGAAGGTTTTGTAGATACAGTACTGAATTCTGCCATCTTTTTTATAATGTAAATTTCTCCACCATTTTTCATCATATTGCAACACCGTTTTTTGCAAGACGTTCACAGAAAGGTAGAGAAACTAACTGCGTTCTGTTTTATGGCAATAACGTTCAGGTTTGTGGGAGATAATCCCAAAAAATAAGAGAAATTAAAAAGTAAATCCAGAAGTCAGATGATTGACAGGGGCTGGTGTGAGCTGGGTAGGGTAGTTTTTCGAAATTTGAAAGCCCTGAGTCTCTTCCTTCAAAAGACTACACTCACTTTTGGCTGTGCCACTTCCTCCTGTCAATATGCGCCGGTTTCCGACTCAATGCCCTGAGATTTCTATAATCTTATATTTCACTAATAACAGTTCAAATAATTGGTAAACAAACATAATGCTGAAAATATACACTTTTACTGTATATCTCTGGCTTAAGAGGTTAACCCTGTGAGGCCCAAATTAAAAAGAAATTAGCAACTTCAGAGGCCAGAGGGTGGGACATATAAACACATTTACTATCAAATAGCATTGTGAGGCTGAACAACAGGACCAATTGACTATACATGTGCTTAAAGGGGAACTATCTTATAAATGGCTTTTTTCAGTGTTTACCATTGTTTCTTAGCTATGTGGACTTATATTAATAGGATATATGTCTCTAATTCTCATATTGGCGAATTCTTCCAATTCTCCTCTCACAATATTCACCCTCACTGAACTGAGTCATCTGAAAATGTGCATATCTGTGATGTCAGAGATTTCTCAGCTGCATAATAATGTGGCAGTTGATGTGGCAGTTGGCACCAAGCCACACAGTGGTTGGAGCCCAGCCTCAAAACGGCTTAAGATCTTAAGGTAGAAAAATGCGGTTTTTAGTACTTGATTAGAAATACAAAACAATGCATTTTTTTTTTTTTAAAACCTAGGTGTTCCATAGACTCACAGGAATTGTGTAAAAGTGCCCAAATAGTGAAAGAAATAGTAAAATAGTTCCCCTTTAACATTTTTTAAATAAACATTATTTTTTTAAATGGCTAAAAGTGATTTTGTAATTTTGAAACCGTGGGTCTCACAGGGTACTTTTAACCCTGTGAGGCCCAAATAAAAAAGACATTAGCAACTTCAGAGGCCAGAGGGTGAGACCTATAAACGCATGAAGGGTGCCGTGACTGAAAAAAAAGGTTGAGAAACGCTGGTATATGGTGTGGCTCTTTGTGGTACCACAGTAATTTTTTTGTGGCTCTTAGTCTCTGACTGGTTGGCCACCCCTGCGCTAGAGGATTGAGAGGAGATCAGAACTGTGTGTCAAGGCTGCAGAGGGGAAATATGATTCCGATCACAGATTTTTTAAATATTGATATCAAAGACGAGTTCCGGCGTCCTCGGCAACTTGAGCATGGCGGGGAATGACGAGTTCCGGCGTTTTCGGCAGTTAAAGTGTTAATTATTATTATTATTATTATTATTATTATTATTATTATTATTATTATTATTATTATTATTATTATTATATCAAATAGAAGGATATGATTTATGTGAATGTTATGATTTATCTGTGTAGCCAAAAAGGGAATGCTTGCCCAGTGTTTGCCTATTCTGGGGGAAATGGATTGGCCTCAGTTGTATTGTGGGTGGTTCACCTGACTTGCCTGAATGACCGGTCCGCGAAAGATTACATGATAATAATTTTTTTTTTTTTTTTTTTTTCCTCTCCATGTCAACGTTCACACGCACAATATACGCTTACCTAGGATTTGACTTGATTCAACAACAAAGCAGTCGGGGCAAGCCGAAAACGGTTGAAAGTGTGGTTATTTGAAGTTTGGATTTCTTTTTTCACAACTGAGGTAGGTAGATTAAATTTTGAGACTAAAGTACAGAAAAAAGGTACCGTTGGGTACCGGTATCGATTCACAGGTACCGGTACCGTATCGGTTCAAATGTGAACGGTACCCATCCCTACTGAACACACAACTGCAGGGCAAGGGCATTTTTGCTCATGAAATGCATAGCCATGTGAAAGCCTTCATGACAAAGTTGCAATTAATTTCAAGGCAACTAGGCAGCAACAATCTCAAACACATGAAAACCCTGAAAGAAGTCAAACCATCAGCTGATCACCGGCACAGGTACTCATCCATGTTGGGAGCACTGCATGATGAATTTTCAAGGCGTTTTCAAGATTTCAAAAAGGTTGAGGATGAAATGCAGCTGGTTTCCTCTCCCTTTACCTGCAGTGTTGATAGTGCACCCACTGATGTTCAGCTTGAACTCATTGACCTGCAGTCTGATTCACTACTGAAAGAGCACTTTAAGTCAGCATCACTGCTAGAGTTCTACTCTGCTCTCAAGGAGGAGAACTTTCCAAACATGAGGAGACATGCTCAGAAGATGTTTCTCTTTGGATCCACCTACATATGTGAACAGACATTCTCAGTCATGCCGTTTACCAAGTCCAGGTACAGATCCTCTCTCACTGATGAACATCTGGCAGCTGTGCTTCACATCTCCACCTCAGACATGCAACCTGACTTTGATGGACTTGTTAAAGCTCAACAGAGACTGGATTTATCACACTGAATGAAAAAAAGAAAGAACTGAAGAACACTAAAATGTGGAAATATAACAAGTGAAATGGGACACTTTTTTTTGCACAGTTCTGAAAACATTAAATGTTTAATATAGGCATGTAAAGTAAAAAAGGCTACTGGGACACTTTTCTTTACACAGTTCAGTGACATGTCTTGTTTATTTTGGCTATAAGACGATGTGATGTCTTTAGAAAGCTAGTAAAATCCTTGTTTCAATAGTATATGAAACTCAAAATAATAACTTTATTTGTATAGCACTTTTTCATACATGCCCTTTGTTATTAATGTTTCACATTTTGTTTATCATTTTGGAAATAAATTCTATTTGAATAAATTATATTTTTGAAAGCTAACCTCACCTTTTAATTGCCAAATAATAACATACACTCTTACCAGGGGTCAAAACAATGCCATTTACTGCTTTTTATATAGAAATATATATATATTATGCATAATTGAGTTTGGAATTTTGGCCCGGCCCTCCAACATATTTTCAGTTGCTCATTCGGCCCCCCGGGAAAAATAATTGCCCACCCCTGGTCTAGGCGGACCAGGCACTGCGCAGCTGAGGGAATAAATTAGTAATGGTAATCACCTGGGTGGGTGTAGAACGGGAAAAGGCACACAGTTTTCTGACCGCTTTGGTCCCATCTTCAATGTAAATTGCTTTTCTAAATAAATCGGATATCCATTTGATATCTGACAACGGAACTGAAAGTGTGGAGACTATTATTGATTAGAAAGCGCATACGGAATACCTCCCCGACTGCCACCAGAAGCGGACCCAGGCAGAGGCCGCTACACTCTGTATAACTCAAACGGTTGATCTAAAGATGTGGTCACGGCGGCGTTGTCTCTCCTCAGAAGTCAGTGTGGACGGAACACAAGTCTCTGGACGGGAAGACCTACTATTACAACACGGAGAGCAAGCAGTCCACCTGGGAGAAACCCGACGACCTCAAGTCTGCAGCAGAGGTAACCGAACTGTGTTCACACTGTCTCTCTGTCGCTCGTTCACTGACTTGTTCACTGACTGACTCACTCACTGACTCGTTCACACCGTCTCTATCGCTCGTTCACTGACTCGTTCACACTGTCTCTCTATCGCTCGTTCACTGACTCGTTCACACTGTCTCTCTATCGCTCGTTCACTGACTCGTTCACACCGTCTCTATCGCTCGTTCACTGACTCGTTCACACAGTCTCTATCGCTCGTTCACTGACTCGTTCACACCGTCTCTATCGCTCGTTCACTGACTCGTTCACACTGTCTCTCTATCGCTCGTTCACTGACTCGTTCACTGACTTGTTCACACCGTCTCTCTATCGCTCGTTCACTGACTCGCTCACTGACTCGCTCACACGCTGACTGACTGACTGACTGGATCACACTTGACTTCAGATTGAGCACAGAGGCGTCTCAGCCTCGGTCATTATGTTATGTTAACTTTCGCCACAATTTACGTGTTATATAAGCACTCGTTTGAAAGAGTTCTTCTCACTCCACTGTCCAGCCTCTTGGCAGAGCTCGCTATATATTAATAACTATCGCTCGTTCACTGACTCGTTCACACCGTCTCTATCGCTCGTTCACTGACTCGTTCACACAGTCTCTATCGCTCGTTCACTGACTCGTTCACACCGTCTCTATCGCTCGTTCACTGACTCGTTCACACTGTCTCTCTATCGCTCGTTCACTGACTCGTTCACACTGTCTCTCTATCGCTCGTTCACTGACTCGTTCACACCGTCTCTATCGCTCGTTCACTGACTCGTTCACACTGTCTCTCTATCGCTCGTTCACTGACTCGTTCACACTGTCTCTCTATCGCTCGTTCACTGACTCGTTCACACCGTCTCTATCGCTCGTTCACTGACTCGTTCACACAGTCTCTATCGCTCGTTCACTGACTCGTTCACGCCGCCTCTATCGCTCGTTCACTGACTCGTTCACACCGTCTCTCTATCGCTCGTTCACTGACTCGTTCACTGACTTGTTCACACCGTCTCTCTATTGCTCGCTCACTGACTCGCTCACACGCTGACTGACTGACTGACTGACTGGATCACACTTGACTTCAGATTGAGCACAGAGGCGTCTCAGCCTCTGTCATTATGTTATGTTAACTTTCGCCACAATTTACGTGTTATATAAGCACTCGTTTGAAAGAGTTCTTCTCACTCCACTGTCCAGCCTCTTGGCAGAGCTCGCTATATATTAATAACGTATTTAAAAACACATTGCATCTCTCAAAGCTGCAGTACATTATGAATTTACTAGTAGGAATCTGTAATCATGTTAATCACTCAATAATACTCTTGATTTATCATGACTAATCGCAACTTTAAAATAAAAATGTTGTGAATTTCTGGGGTGACCATGTCTGTAATCCTCCCATGGGCTTGGGCTTTAGCAACATGCCTTTTTCCTCTGTCTTCACCACATCTAAAGAGACAGGGTTTAGTTTGTGGCTACAGTGGCTCGGGAGGTAGAGCAGTCGTCTGGTAATCCGGAGTTTCCCAGTTTGATTCCCGCTCCTCCCAGGCAGCGTGTCGAAGTGTCCTTGAGCAAGACACTTAACCCCGGACCCTCACTGCACTTAACCCCTCACTGCTCCCGATGAGTGGTCGCCTCCGCTGTCTGTGTGAGTGAATGGTGAATGTGAGGAACAAATTGTAACGCGCTTTGGATAAAAGCTGTTATATAAATGTACTATTATTATTATCTGTCATGGACCCGGCGTGCAGAGGTCGTTATGGCTGCTTACTGACGTCCAGTGTCTCCAGTCAGTGTAATAAATCAGGGACGTGATTTTTCCGGTTTTAACCGGATTTCCGGTTTTTCTGACCTAAAATCATGATAAAAAAATATTAATTGGAAAAAAAAAATCAAACCAATTTCTTTAAAAAAAATTATTTATGTTTTGATTATTTCCCCACCTGGTCTAAGTGAAATGCGAAAGCGCCATATTTGATAAATTTTCTTTGTCCCTTTCCTCTCCCACCTTCCTCTTCCCTGTGAACAGTTCAATATATACAAATAAAATGTGTTCATTCATTCAAATGGAGTGTTTATAAAAAAAATATAAAAATATCGGTTAGAAAATGTTCAGGTTTTTTTCTTAAGGCGCAATCACATCCCTGATAAATGTAGCTTGAAGTGCTCCGCTTTCGTTGCCTTTTCACCGTCATATAATTCGTGAACTCTTGTGACAATAGTTTTCCTGGAAGGTGGCTTGTACGATGGGTCACCTGAAGCGATGGTCTTCAACAATGTTGATGGGCCTGTAGTCCATCCATGGCGATCCATTTAGCAGTTGCATTGGTTAGTTTGGCTGCTGTCGCTTTGTTAACAGATTTGGCTGCACTCCGCCAGTGTAGTTTGACGAACACGGCTCTGTCTCAGTGCTGGCATTGTTGCTAACGTCAGCGAAGATGGGCTTTGCATGAAGATGGTACTTGTTGGAGCCTTGTTTGGTTAATGAACAGGTAGAAGAGGCCTCGTGGTCAGATGTTTGGTTAATGACCAGGTAGAGGAGCCTCATGGTCACATGTTTGGTTAATGAACAGGTAGAGGAGCCTCATGGTCACATGTTTGGTTAATGACCAGGTAGAGGAGCCTCATGGTCACATGTTTGGTTAATGAACAGGTAGAGGAGGCCTAGAGCATGGTCACATGTTTGGTTAATGACCAGGTAGAGGAGGCCTAGACTAGAGCATGGACAAATGTTTGGTTAAGGCACCAGGTTGAGACATTTTCTGGAATGAAATCTTTATTTTGATGCATTTTTGGCCAGTTCCTTTAATTTGACAAATAAACCTATTCTTTCATTCATTAAACCCTGGAGGAATGAAACCTGGGTGTTTCTATACTATCTGGTTTGCTAACAAACAGCCAATACACAACTTCAGACTTGTTGTGCTTGATGGAAAGACAGGTCATCACTGCAACACTGCTTTGGTTTTATCGAAATGTCACAGGCATCACTCTCTCCAGCCTGCTCTCTCTCTGGAGTTGAGGGTGTAGTGAGCTTGACCTGGGGAAGACTGAGGGGACAAAGATTGACTGAATGGGATTCAGGGATATCAATTAGTACTACTGAGTAGGCCTGTCCCCGACTAAGGATTTGTATAATCGACTTTGATTGGCCAAAATCAGCTGATACCCGAATGCAAAATAAAATTTGGAAGTAGTCGGCTGAAGGCTTGTCCTCTGCGAAAGCATGCAATTGGTCCACTGATTGATACATCTTGATATTTGTCTAGTCTAGTGTGTTCATTAGACAGTCACAGGTGAAATCCTCTTTCAGTGCCTCTGTGCCTGTTTTCTTAGGCAGTTAGCCTCTCTGGTATGCACGCCATTAGTGTTAGCCACGCTTCTAGTAGGCATATTTGCTTTTGGATAGAATGATCCAAAAAAGAAAAAAAATAGTTGTAGTATACTAGTATTAATATGTACAGTGATACAGGTATAAAGACACTATGGTAGTAAGTCATACTGACCAGCAGCGTAGCTAGTAAGAGTAGGTAAGGGATATGTACAGGTCAGATATAGATATAGTATCTACAGATATGTAAAAAGGATTATATGTAGGTAGGTATTTATGTACAGACAGATATGGATCTATATATACTGTATATACATGCTACATTTAAACAAACACACACGTGAAGCACAATGAAGATAATTTTCTGTCTGAAATAATTGAAGTTGTATTTCAGTTGTATTTCATTGTGTTTGGATAACAAGTTAAAACATTTTTTTCTTTTTATAGCAAATGTTATCAAAATGTCCCTGGAAGGAGTACAAGTCAGACACGGGGAAACCCTACTACTACAACTCTCAGACGAAGGAGTCCAGATGGACCAAACCCAAAGAACTGGATGATCTGGAAGGTGAGGAGTCACAAGTCCATTCAGCCTGTTCACAAGCACATTACTACTCTGATAGTAGACTGTTCTGTTCACAAGCACATTCCTACTCTGATACAGTGGACTGGGGAGGTACAGGTATGGGCAGGGTAATATTAGAAATACATATATATATATATAGGCAATAAAAAAAATTTGAATATAGAAATATTAGAAAAATAAACCACGTAAACGATATAATTTAACTGAATAGAAAAATATCAGAAAAATAAACAAAGGTGCAGAGGAGGGTCTGTATGCCCTTTCGGACTGGTTTGCGAGTTCCATTTCCCACGGCGATACAGGGCTCTACAGTGCGACCATATTGCTCGCATATGCCCCTAAACATATGTGCGTGCGAACCTGCAAAATCAAGTACTCGCACGGCGTGCGAGTGGGGCCGGCGAGTGCAGAGTACAGCCTCATTCGTCCTTTTTTTTCTCCGCTGCGAGAATCGTTAAAAAACTACAAGTCCCACAGTTCACAGCCGCATAAAAGTTCCAATCACAGTAGAGTTTCCTGTGGTCACGCGACTGGAAACCGAAAGTAACGATCAGCGTCACTGTCCGTCTCTGAGTCAGACAATACAGCCATGTCGAAGCCCATTCAATTTTATTTTGTGCGAAAGATACCGGAGAATGAGAAGTCAGGCGAGGCAGCTCATGTTACAGAGGTGATGGTTAACGTTAACCAAGATACTGACGCTAGCCAGCATGCTAGCGAAGTTGGCCAAGCTAGCGAGGCTACACCCACTGTAGCACCCAATGTAGCCACTGTAGCTAGCGAAGCTACACCCACTGGAGCCGGAGGGAAGACATACAAATTTAACGTGAATTGGCTAAACATTTCCCCATGGCTAGAGTTAGAAAACAATGTCATGTTTTGTAAATATTGCAAAGTAGGATCGATGCATTGCTATGCATTGTTACACCCCTACAACTGGCCCACTGTGTATGTGTGTACAGCTAACTTGGCTAGCGTTATCAACCGCAGAGGTGGGCACCGGACGGCCAGAGTGCAAGCGGTGTGGCAATAGGGTCTAGCTGCAGCGTCGGACGGCCAGAGTGCAACGGTGTGACGTCGTAATTGGCAGACTCGACTGTCAATCAATGGTCTACCTGACACGCAAACTCATAAACAATGTTTCTGTACTGGAGGTGTACAGTATTTCAATAGGCAACCCTGAAAGGATTCTTTTTCTAAAAGAGCAACACTAGCTCCCCCCTCTACTGATGGCCCTGGTTGTGAAGCCAGTGTCTCCTTTTTGTTCAATGTCACTGCCTTTCTTATTAGGCCTAGTTGTTGGCTACAACTTTGCCATAGTAGGCATTAATCACTTAATTAATAGTTCAAATGTCTGTGTCCCATTCCCGTTTGCACACGCAGATGATACACACACACGCACACAGTGGGCCAGTGACTTTGGTGGTATGTGCTATTGCACAGATGTGTCCCGTTCCCGTTTGCACATGCACGCACAGTACAAATATACATTTATTTTTGAAAAAAAAAAAAAACTCTGTTACTTGACATATTTTCACTGTGCTCCTAAATATTTTTGGGTGCTCCTAAATTTCTTTGTGTGCTCCTAAATGTTTTCATTTAGGAGCACCTGTGCCCCTAGTGAAAAAGGTTAGCGTAGAGCCCTGCGATACCTGCAATATGTAGTTGCATATCACACAGTATCACACATTATCCCATCTAAGACGGATAGATAATTAATCTCCTCAGGGAAATTAGGGCACCACAGTAGCCAACCAGGATGCATCTATTCTTATCCCAACCCATGTTTGCATGTTTGCAATCTGATTGGCCACTGACGTTTCTGATCATGTGACATGTGCGCCCAATCGCGTGACGCGACCATTTCCGCCTCGACCAGCAGCAAACTACCTAACGCCTACGATCCACACTCTAACCTTAACCAACTTCAAAAGAGTGCCTAAGCTTAACCGGTGAAAGAATTTGCCGTCACACAATATCGCCCTGCTCTAAGACAAACTCTAACCTTAACCAACTTCGAAAGAGTGCCTAAGCTTAACCGGCGAAAGAACTTGCCGTCACACGATAGGCGCGACCAGAAACGTCAGTGGCCAATCAGAGCGCAAAATGCGAACGCGGAAGCAAACATGGGTTGGGATAAGAATTTAGGCAACCAGGATATTATATAATATATATATAAAATATTTGTATAATTTTTTTTTTACACATTCAGGGCCGTCTAATCCCACTCTGAGGCCAGCTTTTCATTACAAGTTTTCACTGTGCGTGAGGTTGTTTGTAGAGCAAAATCTATATCTATATTTTATATTATTGCTATGTGTCCATTGTCAATTGACAGTATAAACCTTCCCTTCAATATGCCATAAAGAATTTTTTTTTTCATCAATACGTTCCCATTTTATAGCCTTGTGAATATGAACGTTATATCGGAATGGTCTAGGGTAATTCCTGCAAAGCTAGTTATAGGGCGCTAAGCTAATAACGTTAAATCGATTGCCGTTTCGCCCCTACACAAGCTAGAGTTAAAAATCAAAATGCATATGATCGGTATCATGGTCCACCATGAATGCATGAAGGGGGGGGGGGGGTCGTTTCTGATTATTGATTACCAATAACGGCATTTGTTATTGCAACATACGCTGACCGGGTGGAGAGAACAAGAGAACAAGGCCATTGACGTCAAATCGCTCTTACCTCTGGCCGGTTGGATTCCAAGAAGAATTTCCCAGTTATTGATCGCCATCTGGTAGATCGATATGTCCATTGGCTGATGCTATATTCCTTTTTATATATACCGTAATTCCTCTAATAGTAACCGGTATTCAATTAAAAACCGGGTCTCTATTAATGACCGGGTGCGCTGTTGAGCTAAGCAATTATAAGCCGGCCTCCTAATACAAGCCGGGTTTCATGTATATTAGAGGAATTACGGTATTTCCCTCAACGGATTTACCATATATAATATATTTTGTTATTGTTGTTATATGCTGGCCTGGCTGTGCAGTAAATACCATATAATGGTATGGTGTTAATGTTTACCAAGAGAGTAAGCCTACCTCAGAATTGTATAAAATGAAGTTATTATTATTATTATACCAGTATTGTGATTGCACTACCGTAATTCCTCTAATAGTAACCCTGGCTTGTATTTGTTTCAACTGTAGCGGATACCAGGCTTGTATTAGGAGGATGCCTGTATAAGAGGGAGGCCTATATTTCAAATTTTCAAACGGATCATAATGAATAAATCAACATTTTGTGTCAGTTTGAACCCAGTAAAATGTACTGGGTTCATTTATTGAAACCAAGTACTGTATGAAATAGTAAACAGTGCAATTACAGGTGGTCACTGGTCATTTTAACGTTTTCAAAGTGAAATCAAGTAACTTTACCTTAGCAGCTCAGTATGCAGCTCAGTATATTAGTAACCCGGCTTGTATTAGGAGGCCGGCTTATAATTGCTTAGCTCAAGAGTGCACCCGGCCATTAATAGAGACCCGGCTTGTATTTGAGACCCGGTTACTATTAGAGGAATTACGGTATTTTACTTTATTTAACTTTTTTTGACCACCTGTAATTTCACTGTTTACTACCGTATTTCATACAGTACTTGATTTCAATAAATGAACCCAGTACATTTTACTGGGTTCAAACTGACACAAAATGTTGATTTATTCATTATGATCTGTTTGAAAATTAGAAATATAGGCCTCTCTCTTATACATGCCTCCTCCTAATACAAGCCTGGTATCCGCTACAGTTGAAACAAATACAAGCCGGGGTTACTATTAGAGGAATTGCCAATCCCCAATCCCCTTCCTGGTCATTGCGCACTCTACCCCCTACCGTCGGTCTGGGAGGGCGGAGACTATCACATGCTTCCTCCGACACATGTGTAGCCAGCCCACCGCTTCTTTTCACCTGGCAGCACGGACTCTCACTGGGAGAGTGTAACGTGTGGAAGGTCACACTACCTCTCCCAGATCCTTCCCTTGCTGTGCAGGCGCCCCGACCGAACTGTAGGACTTGCTGTTTACAACGAACAGGACCTACCCACGCCGGCTTCCCACCCGCTAACACTGCCAATTGTGTTAGTATGGACGGTCGGCCAAGCCGGAGGCACCACAGCCGGATTCTATCCCACTGGCTCTGTGGTGGTAGGCAGACGCTTAGTCCGCTGCGCTACCCGGCCGCCCGATGCTATATTCCTAGGGTTGTCACGATACCAACATTTTAGTTTCGATACTATACCAATATTAATTTCGATACTTTTGATACTTTTCCTCAAAATCAGGGAAACACTCAGATGTCATTATTGTTCTTTATTTTAAAACACAACAATGAACAATGACGAGAATAAATAAATAAAATTAAAAGCAATGGCATTCAAAATGCTGGAGAACTTTGTTTGCACTCAAAACAGTTGCTGTACAAGGTTTCTGAACCCAGCTTTCTCAACTGTATATATATATTGGAACTTGGTCCACACAGATGAACTCTGAGACTGCCCTGTTGAGCCTTTTATCATCTTTGGACTAATTTGTGTACTTAATATGCTGCTAAAAAAAAAGCTGAGGTTAGGTTGCTTCTGAGTGGGGGGAGTCACTCTGTGAGCCAAATGCAGCAGACTTCTGTAGTTAAAATAAATTCAAGGGGTAGACAAAGTATGGTTGTATTATTATTAGTGCTGTCAAACGATTAAAATATTTAACTTGATTAATCGCATGATTGTCCATAGTTAACTCGTGATTAATCGCAAATTAATCACATTTAAAAAAAAAAAAAAATTTTTTACCTTAAACAGATCTTTTTCAAGTTCCAAGTTTTAATACTCTTATCAACATGCGAGTCAACAAATGCTTGCTTTGTGCAGCCATTTAACACAAAAGGATGACCCTCATGCATTGCAAATTTGCATAAAATTCAAAATAGAGTGATGCACAAAATAACTTAAAAGAAAATAATAATTTAAAACAATGAATAAAGTGTGCATGAAATAATAGGGGAAAGAAAACGTTAGGAACTTGTTACATTTACACACACAAGGGCTGATTAATCACACACCCCCCTCTCTCCCTCACACACACACACACACACACACACACACACACACACACACACACACACACACACACACTTCAGAAACAAACATAGTATCAATGAGAGCATCAATAATACACCTGAGTGAAGTCTAGTTAAAAAAAAAAAAAAAAAATAAAATTAGTTAATCTTGAGTTAAAAAAATTTGTGGCATTAATAGAATCGGGAGTTAACGCGATATTAACGCGATATATTTGACAGCCTTAATTATTATACATTTGTCATAGCAGAGGGCCTAATTAGTTTGAGATACCATAAGTTACCTAGAAAACATTTTGATGAGTGAGACTGATTATGGCCTATCATAATCTAGAACTAGGTTATGTCATATTGTAGGCTGTTTAACAAAAATAAAATAGATTTCCGTTGTCTACAGTATGTATGAACCATTAAATGGGCAAATGTCTCTGTATGAATCACGTTTGTGACTAAGCCATAGAGATGCTGTGTTTACTAGCTTTCAGCACGGCAGTTTAGGCTATGTATAGCTTATTATTAGGCTTTTCAATTTATTTTCTATTCTTGTGAATAGCATTGTGGACATTTTCTAATGCTTGTATGCCCGGGTTTTTTTTTTCTCCATTTTCATTGAGTTCAATCCAAAAGGTTGAATTACCATCTGGGAGACGATAGGGGGCGCTTTTTTCACATCTGAGCGCCTGGGGTGGCTGAATTTCCAACGGTAGACTCGGTTGATGAAATATGAATTCAGATCGCAAAAAAAAAAAAAAAGAGAAAATACGAATATTCTCGTGATGGGCATTCAACCCGCGGGGGGTAAACCAGAGAAAACTCGGGTTGGGCAATCAAAGTGTTAAGGATGGCGCCCAATAACGTATATATACGTGGTTGGCCACGAAACGGTTAAAGAAACCATCATGTTTATATGCACACAACTGGTGTACACAAATGATAGGCACAGTCATGATACCAGGCGCTGGTTTACAAATGCAAAAACAAATGCCTGAAATCATGACGTTTCGGTGTGAACACACCTTCATGCAAGCCATTTCTGAAGGTGTGTTCACACCGAAACATCATGATTTCAGGCTGCCAATAAATTTGAAAAACCTGGAGTGCGTGCCTGGACTTGTTTCCCTATTGTTTATAACATGCACTTTGTAATGGTGTATTTTGCAATATGTGTAATATTGTATCTTATAATACTGTGGATGTTGTATCATGCACTCTTACTCTCATACACCTACACACATCCAGGCATACACTCACCAGTGGCAGTGCATATTACTCAGACATCTGAAGGACTGCAATGGAAATAAGCTGTAAGCTTTCTTGCGTTTTTATCCTTTTGATAATGGTGGGCCTCTATAGGTATATTTGTATTAAGGCTGTCAATTGATTAAAATATTGAATCTGATTAATCGCATGATTGTCCATTTATTATCTGTTCTAAATCTACCTTAAACAGATATTTTTCAAGTTTTAATACTCTTATCAACATGAGAGTCAACAAATGCTTGCTTTATGCAGCCATTTAACACAAAAGGATGACTTTATGTCATGCTTTTTAGATATCCGTGTGCAGCTGGATAATGTTTTTAATGTTATATTCGTTACGTCTGTACCCCAGGAAGAGTAGTCTGCACTAGGGCTGCATGATTCCTGCTAAAATGTGAATTCGTGTTTTCTCAAGAATTGAGATCACAATTCTCTCACACTATTCTTATTTATATATAATTACAATTTTTTGTAAGTACATTTTTATTTAATTTTTTTATATAATTTAGAAATGAGATCTCACATGTCTATGAATCGAGATCGCTATTTCTTTTTAATTAATCGTGCAGCCCTAGTCTGCACCACGGCAAAGACTAATGGGGATCCAAAATAAACAACAAACAACATTATCTATGCAGATTACTAATGTGCACATAATAAACACACTCCTCAATGGGCCGTTTGGTTGTTGTGATGCAAGGCGGCGCCCTGCTTCGCCACTGTTTCCCCCATTAGTTTAAATGGCAAGGAGGACATCAGTAGCTCCGGTGCTTTTTAAAGATGAGGAGATAATAACCACGAGGTGTTTTTTCCTAACAGCCCTGCGTCTCTTCCCTGCGACGATGATCAAAGCCGAGGAGAACGGGTAAGAGCTTCCTGTTTACCTGCAGTCTCCTCACAGCCGACACTCACTCTGCGTCATTACAGTGAACGTCTTCCTCTAAAGATGAAGTAAACCTTTCCCCTTTTCCCTTCTTCAAAGCAGGGTTCGCACAAGGTCCTTGAAATGCTTAAAGTGCTTGATTAAAAAACAAAGTCCTGGAATTTCTTGAAAACAGCCAATGTGTGCTTAAAAAGTCCTTGAAATTCAAATCGACCATTCGCATTGAAAGTTTTGTTCATCCATGATAAAATTGTCGGAAATTGGTTATAAGCCATAAATATTGGATCCTTTATTATTAATTTTTTTTTTTTAACTGCATTTAAAAGTGAATTGTATCCTTTTAAATGCCATTTTAAAATGAAAAATAGTTGGAAAAGTACTTGTAAGTCATTGAATTTCATTTTGCAATGTCTGGGAACCCTGTGATCGTAAACCTTTCCCCTTTTTTCTTCATCAAAGACACGCGTTCCGTTGTACTCATTGCATGTTTAGGCGGGCCGCTGTGACATGTGCGCTCTGACCCAGTTCTCTCTGGAGCGACACCAGGTCTAACAGGACAACCGGGCCGTCACTCATAACTGATCTGATCCTGTAGGACGACGGAGGTGGCCGCGGCTCCCGGCACGGCCCCGCCCCCCGCTATGCGCCCCCTGGCGGATCCCGGCGTTGCCATGGTGACCATGATGGAGGCGGAGGCCATGACGGCCATGACGGCGGTGGTCTCCGAGGAGCACCTGTCCCAGGGGGCCGTGCAGCACACGGCTGAGGTCGGAGCCGCGGAGCAGCCTGTGGTCCCCGTGGAGGGAACGCTGGAGGCTAAAGCCAGGTGAGAGAGAGAGGGAGGGGGGGCGAGAGGGAGAGATAGAGGGTGGGCAGACATAGAGAGAGGGAGGGGAGGGAGAGCAGAGGGGAGAGAGAGAGAGGAGGGAGGGGAGAGAGAGAGGAGGGAGGGGGGGGTGAAAGAGAGGAGGGAGCGCTGGAGGCTAAAGCCAGGTGAGAGAGAGACGGAGATGGAGAGAGAGACATAGAGGGAGAGAGAGAGACAGAGAGAGACAGAAAGAGAGGAGGGAGCACTGGAGGCTAAAGCCAGGTGAGAGAGAGACATTCCATGCATGTTGTACTAAATATCACTGAAGTACTAAATATACACTGAAGAGTACTAAATATCACTGAAGTACTAAATACCACTGAAATACTAAATATACACTGAAGTACTAAATATACACTGAAGTACTAAATATCACTGAAGTACTAAATACCTGAAATACTAAATATACACTGAAGTACTAAATATCACTGAAGTACTAAATATACACTGAAGTACTAAATATACACTGAAGTACTACTAAATATACACTGAAGTACTACATATACACTGAAGTACTAAATACCACTGAAGTACTAAATACCACTGAAGTACTAAATATACACTGAAGTACTAAATACCACTGAAGTACTAAATACCACTGAAGTACTAAATACCACTGAAGTACTAAATACCACTGAAGTACTAAATATCACTGAAGTACTAAATATACACTGAAGTACTAAATATACACTGAAGTACTACATATACACTGAAGTACTAAATACCACTGAAGTACTAAATATCACTGAAGTACTAAATACCACTGACGTACTAAATACCACTGACGTACTAAATATCACTGAAGTACTAAATAACACTGAAGTAATAAATATACACTGAACTGAAGTAATAAATACCACTGAAGTACTAAATATCACTGAAGTACTACATATACAATGAAGTACTACATATACAATGAAGTACTAAATATACACTGACGTACTAAATATACACTGAAGTACTACATATACACTGAAGTACTAAATATCACTGAAGTACTAAATACCACTGAAGTACTAAATCTAAATGTCACTGAAGCACTAAATACCACTGAAGTACTAAATCTAAATGTCACTGAAGTACTAAATACCACTGAAGTACTAAATACCACTGAAGTACTAAATACCACTGAAGTACTAAATCTAAATATACACTGAAGTACTAAATACCACTGAAGTACTAAATACCACTGAAGTACTAAATATACACTGAAGTACTAAATACCACTAAAGTACTATATATACACTGAAGTACTAAATACTAGGGATGTCCGATATTATCGGCCTACCGATATTATCGGCAGAATGTGAAAATGTGATATCGGTTGATATCGGTATCGGAAATTAAGAGTTGGACAATATCGGTATCGGTAAAAAAGCCAATATCGAGGATCCCTACTAAATATCACTGAAGTACTAAATATACACTGAAGTACTAAATCTAAATGTCACTGAAGTACTAAATATCACTGAAGTACTAAATCTAAATGTCACTGAAGTACTAAATATCACTGAAGTACTAAATACCACTGAAGTACTAAATCTAAATGTCACTGAAGTACTAAATGCCACTGAAGTACTAAATACCACTGAATACCACTGAAGTACTAAATATACACTGAAGTACTAAATACCACTGAAGTACTATATATACACTGAAGTACTAAATACCACTGAAGTACTAAATGCGTTTTATTTCCTCAGTGCCGTCCCTCTGAAGGAAGAGCGCCCAGAGCTGCAGAAGAAGACGTACAAGTGGAACACAAAGGAAGAAGCCAAGCAGGCCTTCAAGGAGCTACTGAAGGAGAAGGTAACGCTTCACTCAACCCTAACCTTAACCCTTTCTCATCGTAGTGTGATCATCAATCAAGTTGTTCTGAATGTGAAGTTGTTCTGAATGTGATGTTGTTCTGAAAGTGAAGTTGTTCTGAATGTGAAGTTGTTCTGAATGTGAAGTTGTTCTGAATGTGATGTTGTTCTGAAAGTGAAGTTGTTCTGAAAGTGAATTTGTTCTGAATGTGAAGTTGTTCTGAATGTGAAGCTGTTCTGAATGTGAAGTTGTTCTGAATAGGAAGTTGTTCTGAATGTGAGTGAAGTTGTTCTGAATGTGAAGTTGTTCTGAATGTGATGTTGTTCTGAATGTGATGTTGTTCTGAAAGTGAAGTTGTTCTGAATGTGAGTGATGTTGTTCTGAAAGTGAAGTTGTTCTGAATGTGAGTGAAGTTGTTCTGAAAGTGAAGTTGTTCTGAATGTGAAGTTGTGGGACAGAATCTATTAAGAAGACAGGCTTTTTGGACACAGTCGGTGTCAGTATTATGCCAATTTTCATGGGCATTGAATATTGTCCCCTCAATTAAAGTTAAATACATGGTATATACATTCTAGGGCTGTCCCTGACTAAGGATTTGGATTAGCCGATAAAAAAATACCGTAATTTTCTGACTATAAGGCGCACCTGAATATAAGCCGCAGCAGCTCAATTGAATGATGTGTACATATATAATCCGCACTGGACTATAAGCCGCAGTGAATAACAGTGAAGTAAACATATCACGTGAATGAACGTCTCGACTCGAGGCGAGTGAATGAATGTCCGTGAAAACCAAGATGGCCGCTCAGCAATAACATAACGGAGCAAGGCATGTCCGGTTGGATACTGGTAAGGCGCTGCCCTCTAGTGGCCGGCGATAAACTCTTCATCCCCCCCCAGACCGGAAATCCATAGATTAGCCGCACCGTTATATAAGCCGCAGAGTCGAAAAATGGGAAAAAAGGCGCGGCTTATAGTCCGAAAATTACGGTATATAATATTCTTTTATTTTTTATTTTATTTTTTGCATTAGAGTAAGAGGTTGGCAGTCGACTACGGCTCCTTTCGATCGATTAGTCGACTAATAGGGGTCAGCCCTATTACATTCATACCAATTATTCGCCTGTTCTATTCTCCATCCATCCATCGATCATCCATTGCAACACTATATCATCACTGACATCCTGTTGGGGGATCCCCTTTGACCAGCCCATCTGAGGTTTCTCTCCTCCACGCCACCTGTGATGCTTTTTTCCCCCCCTATCGCTAGTTTTTTTTTTAGCGTTTATCGCTTTTCTGGTCAAGCATGACCAACAGAAACAGGTTGAAATGGGATGTAGAGCAGGGGAAGACACTGAGAAAATACGGCGGGTCCGGGAATCGAACTTGTGTACCCCAGATCCGTGACGAGCACAGTTTTCCCCGACGCAGAAATAGCGCCGAGATATGCGGTGAGCTACGGGAGCTCCCCTATCGCTAGGTTTTTAGTGAGTCGTTCCTCATCTTCATTGGGGAAAGTCTGGGAGTGTTGCATATGTGGATTTTATGGTGTTTTTTGTTTTTGATCTATTGTGTTTCTTCTTGACTTGTACAAAAACACTTGTAGGCTACAGCCCATTCCATGTGATCTCGGGCTATACGAATACATTTGATTAAACGTTTAACCCTATTTAAAATAAATCTTATGTGGTCATGCCTGATGGTGACTGTTTACCAGCCAGCTCAGACCTCAGTGTTTGATCTTCTGGTCTAATCCAGCCCCCTACTCACGAGCCCTTGGGAGGTCTTAGTGTCGTCGTTAAGCCCCTGTTGCGCTCACCGTTTATGTTGTGTGTGTGCGTTCGGCAGCGAGGTGGCCGGTCTGCGTGCCGGTCTCCGCAGCTTCTATATTTAGGTATTTTTAATTTGGTGCACAAAGCTCTCCTCTGAGATTGCTTGCTATTTTCCCGCGAGATGGTAACAGCTCTCTTTTATGATCAGCGTTGTCGGATCGGGCGCGGTGGGGCTGCGTGGGATTAAGACGCGAGCGAGAGCGGCATGCCTTGGTGGGTTAGAGTAACCGTGACGACCGACGCGCCGCACACAGCAGAAATCACTTCATAATGGATGAAGGATTTGCTCTCCAGGAGGGGGGAGGGGAGGGGAGAGGTGAGAGAGGAGAGGAGAGGAGAGGAGGGTGGAGAGAGGGTAGGGGAGAAGAGGGGAGAGGGAGGGCGGGGGGAGAGAGGAGAGGGCAACAGAGGGAAGAAGAGAGGAGGGGAGAGGAGAGTGGCCGAAAAGGGCACTTACATAAGTTGTCGCTTGCGTTTCTTTTGCATTATTGGAGGTTCACAGCTCTTAACTCAGCAGGCATCTATTAGTAATCTAAGAAAAATACTTGTCCGCTGGGAAACAAAGCAGCACCTGATGATGCACACGTCCACATGCATCTATCAATCCACTCCATACACCCTCTTGTTGTGTTGTTGGTGTCTTATTGGATATGTAATATATATGTAAATGCACCGGTACGAGATGTATCACAGAACCCATTCCCGCTATAATTGAGTCCTGTTCTCCTGGGGTTTCAGGGCGTGTCGTCTAACGCCTCGTGGGAACAGGCCATGAAAATGATCATCAACGACCCTCGATACAGGTACCCTACACTCATAATGAATGAATATACTGCAATATACGGTGTGTAAAACACATGATGGATATACTGTGTGTAAAACACATGATGGATATACTGTGTGTAAAACACATGATGAATATACTTTGTGTAAAACACATGATGAATATACTGTGTGTAAAACACATGATGAATATACTGTGTGTAAAACACATGATGGATATACTGTGTGTAAAACATGCTGAATATACTGTGTGTAAAACGCATGATGAATATACTGTGTAAAACACATGATGAATATACTGTGTGTAAAACACATGATGGATATACTGTGTGTAAAACATGCTGAATATACTGTGTGTAAAACACATGATGAATATACTGTGTGTAAAACACATGATGAATATACTGTGTGTAAAACACATGATGAATATACTGTGTAAAACACATGATGAATACTGTGTGTAAAACATGCTGAATATACTGTGTGTAAAACATGCTGAATATACTGTGTGTAAAACACATGATGGATATACTGTGTGTAAAACATGCTGAATATACTATACTGTGTGTAAAACACATGATGAATATACTGTGTGTAAAACACATAAAGAATATACTGTGTAAAACACATGATGAATATACTGTGTGTAAAACACATGATGAATATACTGTGTGTAAAACATGCTGAATATACTGTGTGTAAAACACATGATGGATATACTGTGTAAAACATGCTGAATATACTATACTGTGTGTAAAACACATGATGAATATACTGTGTGTAAAACACATAAAGAATATACTGTGTAAAACACATGATGAATATACTGTGTGTAAAACACATGATGAATATACTGTGTAAAACACATAAAGAATATACTGTGTGTAAAACACATGATGAATACTGTGTGTAAAACATGCTGAATATACTGTGTGTAAAACATGCTGAATATACTGTGTGTAAAACACATGATGGATATACTGTGTAAAACATGCTGAATATACTATACTGTGTGTAAAACACATGATGAATATACTGTGTGTAAAACACATAAAGAATATACTGTGTAAAACACATGATGAATATACTGTGTGTAAAACACATGATGAATATACTGTGTGTAAAACATGATGAATATACTGTGTGTAAAACACATGATGAATATACTGTGTGTAAAACACATGCTGAATATACTGTGTGTAAAACACTTGATGAATATACTGTGTGTAAAACACATAAAGAATATGCTGTGTGTAAAACACATGATGATATACTGTGTAAAACACATAAAGAATATACTGTGTAAAACACATGATGCATATACTGTGTGTAAAACACATGATGAATATACTGTGTGTAAAACACATAAAGAATATACTGTGTGTAAAACACATGATGAATATACTGTGTGTAAAACACATGATGAATATACTGTGTGTAAAACACATGATGAATATACTGTGTGTAAAACACATAAATAATATACTGTGTGTAAAATACTGCGTGTAAAACACAAGATGAATATACTGTGTGTAAAACATGCTGAATATACTGTGTGTAAAACACATGATGAATATACTGTGTGTAAAACACATGATGAATATACTGTGTGAAAACACATGATGAATATACTGTGTGTAAAACACAAAAGCATGTTTCTTCTCTCGTCACTGAAGTGCGCTGCCCAAACTGAGTGAGAAGAAGCAGGCGTTCAACGCCTACAAGGTCGCGACGGAGAAGGAGGAGAAGGAGGAGGCCAGGATCAAATACAAGGAGTCCAAGGAGACCTACCAGAGGTACCTGGAGAACCACGACAAGATGACCTCAACCACCAGATACAAGTAAGTCCTAGAGAGCCCATCTCTGGAATGGATAGCGCTCACTGGGGCTGGGCTGGATGTCAGTCATTGACATTCATTCACTTGCCCACAGTAGGCCACTCTGTCCCTAGTGGTGGCTTTTATGCATGACACTTTGTGTTCAATCAAAGCCCCTGAAAGGCTTAGTTCTCACCTGACCTGACTGTCCTTTTATCATCTATCAATGGGATCATGTTATTGGGATGAAATGATGATATTGTGGAAGAAACTGTTGTTGCTTATAAAGTATTAACCACAAATTTAATTAACGTTGCACAAATAGATCAATACAGTCCGTATTAAGTGATGTTGTGTTTCTTTATCAAATGTAGCCAAGAGTAAAGACCCACACCCTATCAAAACAGCAGTCAAAGTGTATATTTTCAGCACTACGTTTGTTTAGTTATTAGCTAAATATATCTACCGGGTGCCTGGGGTACTACATCCAGATTTATGTCTACAAAAACCCCTGTAAATGATCTGCCCATTGTCCATTTGCTTAGATTTTTACTATACTTGATCTCAAGAAATAGCTGAATGAGCTCAGTGGCATCTTTCACTTTTGGTCATTGTCAGCATCAACAGACACAATATTTCCGACCCTGGGAATACATTCCCTGAGGTCCATAGATGTCCCTAGATACCAGGAACATGCAAATGGCCCTTGTAGAAGTGGAGCAATCTTCTATTTACTTGGGTATGTATTTTTAGGGAAATTGAAGTGAAGTGATTGTTTTGATTTGACTTTACAAATCAATCAATTGCGTATTTTAACGCGTTCTTTTGCATATGTGAGCCGATATCATTTGCCATGTGTCTTATAAAAATAAATCCTTAAAGCTGCAATAAGGTTTTTCTGACCACTAGGGGGCCACAAATCACCACTATAAATGTACCTTCTGATGGCAGGTATTATAAAGTATTAACCTGCTTATTAATAAGAAGTTATTGCAGCTTTATTTATACAAATCTCTTCTACAGTCTCTTCTAAACTGTGCATATCAAACAGGGAAGTTAAAGACAGTTTTAAACTGTTAAACAGTAATTCAGAACTATTCTATTGCACTGCACTATTGGACCATTATACTATTTTTATTATTGTTTAGTTTAAAACTGCCATAGAATCGAAACCATGAACAAGGTGGCCTATTGGGATGTTAGATCCTAATGTTAAAAACTGATTTTATATGTCTGCACATTTTGTGCCTCTTTTTTCCCGCTGTGAAGCACTTTGAGCTGCAATTCTTGTATGAAAGGTGCTATAGAAATAAAGTATATTATTATCACAGTATATCGCCCAGTGCTAGGAACATACATTTCCCATGTAATGTTTGTATGGGATAATTTTTTTCTTCCACTGCCATTGATGTGTGGTTCCCTGAATGGGCTACGCAGCAGATGTGATCAATGAGAGCTTGTACGCTCAGTCCTCCTGAGTCGCACGCCATCATTATGCAGCTCCACATCACATAACAGGCCCCACGCCGACCTCTGTGGCCCCGGGCCTGGGAGCCACGCTGTTCTCATGTACACTGTCATGGATCCAACCAAGCAACGGGTTCATGTAATACGGGCATCAATGAGATGCATAAATATAGTATGTTTTTAAATTAATCCAGTTTACACAGGAAATGCACATTGCAGCAGAATTAGATACAATTCAAATGTATTGTCTACTCTAGCACATATATACAGATGATTAAACTGGGTATAAAATATATAAATGAGTACTACTGAGTAACTGAGTAGGGGTGTAACGGTACACAGAAGCCATGGTTCGGGAGTTAGTTCTACTCGGTAGAACTAACTTATATATTTTACGCCCAGTTTAATCACCTGTACATTGTTACACTTTACTGTTACATTTGCACTCTGGTCGGACACCAAACTTCTCTTAGTTGTACCGTACTTGTGCCGCATGATGATGATGATGATGATGATACATTAGAATGTAATCTACTCTAAAGAAACGGCAGAAGTAGAGCAGCTAGTCCTCAGTCTCTCGGGCAGGATGTCTGGCTGGTAAAGTCAGTGACACACGGCCAGAGGGGGGGACTCGCCGATCGACTGGTGACCTTGACAACCGGCCAGTTTCAGAGCAGCGGTGGCGGCTGGCCCGGGCACTCGGTTGTTGTGGCGACCATGCCTGTAATATTCTGGGATGGCACACACAGTGAGCAGGCTGCAAGGGCTGACAGCGCGCGCGGGGGGGGGGGGGGGGCTCCTGTTGTCACTCATCCTTCCTCATCCCTCGCCACGAGAGACCCAACCTGTGGAAATAAATTGTGTGGTTCCTCTTCCAGAACTATTTTATTGCACTGGAAAAAATTCAATTGTGATTTTATATGTCTGCACTTTATGTGCTTATTTTATGTCTATTATATTCTACTATTTGATTGCACTGCACTATTACACTATTTTTTTTTTAAACTGAATTGAACCATAAACAAGGTGGCCTGTTGGTATGTTAGATCTTAATGTGAAAAACTGATTTTATATGTGCTTTTTTCTGCTGTGAAGCACTTTGAGCTGCAATTTCTGTATGAAAGGTGCTATACAAATAATGTGTATTATTATTATTATTATTATTACTACTATTATTATTCCTCCTCTGCATATTGCTTGTGGTTCTGGCATCAAGCGAACGCTCCTCTGCTCTGTTTTCAGCTCTGAGGGGTGAAGGTGCGGAGGAGGAGTTTAGCTTGTGCGATGGTGCCCTCTAGTGGAGGCACTGGAAATAACAGTCCGTCTGTGTGTTTTGTTTGTGTGCGTGCGTACATGTTTGTGTGTGTGTGTGTGTGTGTGTGTGTGCAGAAAAGCGGAGCAGATGTTCAGTGATCAGGAGGTGTGGAGCTGCGTCCCTGAGAGAGACCGACTGGAGATCTACGAGGACGTCTTGTTCTACCTGGCGAAGAAAGAGAAGGTATTCATTCGTTAAATGTAACTCCCTCATATTCTAAAAGTATCCAGTACATATTATTTACTAAAATGCCAACGCTTTTCTCAGTTTCCACTGTTGGCAGAGAGACGCGTATAAGAACATGCAACGTCTTGGACATGTTGATCTTTAAATCCTCAAATTTGACACTATTGCACATGTTTTCCCTCGTATGTCCCTTACCTACTATCTAGTTACGCTGCTGATTTATTACCATAGTGTCTTTATACCTGTATCACTGTACATATTAACATATTAAAACTATATATCTCTACATATCCCTTACCTACTATATCTATATCTGTACATATCCCTTACCTACTACAGTATATATCTCTACATATCTCTTACCTACTATATCTACATCTGTACATATCTCTTACCTACTATATCTACATCTGTACATATCCCGTACCTACTATATCTACATCTGTACATATCTCTTACCTACTATATCTACATCTGTACATATCCCTTACCTACTATATCTATATCTGTACATATCCCTTACCTACTATATCTATATCTGTACATATTCCATACCTACTATATCTACATCTGTACATATCTCTTACCTACTATATCTACATCTGTACATATCCCTTACCTACTATATCTATAGCTGTACATATATCTTACCTACTATATCTATAGCTGTACATATATCTTACCTACTATATCTATAGCTGTACATATATCTTACCTACTATATCTATAGCTGTACATATCCCTTACCTACTCTTACTGTTATGTTGTACTGTACTGTATGATGACAATACATTTGAATTTAATGTAATCAGATCGCCCTGTTTCCACAATAGGTCTTTTGATGTTATTGTGTCACACAGCCAAACACTCATCATAGCGGCGATAGTAATAGTAGGAGACATGATACACGTCATAAAATTATAGTACAGTAGAAAAGTACAAATAAAAATAGGCAGTGTAAACAATATTGTCCGTTTATCCGGGACAAGGGGGGGGGGGGGGGTCAGATAAACATACTACAACTTTAACTTCGGACAAGTCGATTTCTTTTTAAATAATCCCCAAACTAATGGTAACGTTATTCCACTTGATCCGAAAGTGCCTGCCTCGCATTGTCGCAATGTTATGATTCAAGGTTTTTTTCTTGCATGCCAGTCATGCTTACCAATCAGAAGTAGCCCATGGTAGCTAGTGCTACGTGTACGCCCAACAACAGCTCGCGAAACGTGTGTGAAGACTTTACAGCAGGGCTTGAGTGCTGAAATAAGTCCCAGCTTTTCCCCCCGCGCTGCTTCTATGTGCAGTGAAAACTCCAACAAGCTTTGCATCCTCGTCATTCCTGATGCCAACGTCGGAGTAAACTAACACTAGCTAACCCTGCTCACAGACAGAGAAAACGGCTGTGAGCTCCAATAGTGAGGAAAGGGGGGGGGGCTCTGGGGCTGAGCCTGTGTCTCTCTCCCTCCCTCTACTGTACGTTCAATTAACGTTTAAGTAGAAAAACTTTGCACTATAAGAACGAACTGGATAGTTGATGATGATAACCATTTAACTTCATTAGCTGAAATATTCTAAAATCATTTAAGCCATCTCTCCTGACCTGTCCTGACCTCTCCCGCAGGAACAAGCCAAGCAGCTGAGGAAGAGGAACTGGGAGGCTCTGAAGAACATCCTGGACAACATGGCCAACGTGACGTACCGCACCACCTGGTCCGAAGCCCAACAGTACCTGCTGGACAACCCCACCTTCGCTGAGGACGAGGAGCTGCAGAGTACGAGGACACCACACACACACTGTCTACAAGAACACACACCACATACACACACTATCTACAATATCCACAGAACCACACTGTCTGTCTGTCTGTTACAAGTGGGACAGTACAACTGTAGAAACTGTTACAAGTTCTCAGTGGTGGCGTGAGGTGATGTGAGGACAATGAAGAATCTATCCTACAATAACTCCCTCGATGATAATAATAGTGCGATAAATTATATCTGTGATAATCAATATATTGCAACACATTTCTTCTACGATACGTCACAATATCTGTGTAACTGAAGAAGAAAAAATTGCCATAAAAGCAGGAATTATGTATTTATTCACAGAATTTAAATGGACGCTTATCAGATTCTTTAGTGTGCATCACAAACTGGCTGCTTGTCCATGAAACGATGTACAGCAGATTGCATAGTGCCTCTTTAACACACAACTTGATTATTATTAATTATGTCCCCAATGGAAAACTATGTTACCGTCTGCAATAGCAATACATATACAATATGTATATTGATACTTGGGTCACTATCGATATAATATTGACACACAAAATATTGCGATATATTGCTGTATCGATTTTCTTCTCCTACTCTCTTTAGTTTTAGAGCAGTGGTCAGTCTGTGTAGCGGCAGGTCTCTGTACTGAGAGGTACATGAAGGGTGTTTTCCAATTGGATGTCTGTATTTCAGCCAATTGCCCTGCATATATATATATCCTAATATAATCCTAATAATACCTTCTGTAGTGTGGTAGGGAAAGGATTAACCTTCTGTAGTGTGGTAGGGAAAGGTTAACAGTCTGTAGTGTGGTAGTGAAAGGGTTAACCTTCTGTAGTGTGCTAGTGAAAGGGGGTAACCCATTGTTGTGTGGTAGTGAAAGGGTTCATATTAATCGACAATGTGTGTGTGTGTGTGCGCTGACAGACATGGACAAGGAGGATGCTCTGATCTGTTTCGAGGAGCACATCCGCGCGCTGGAGAAGGAGGAGGAGGAGGAGAAACAGAAGACCCTGCTGAGAGAGCGGAGACGGCAGCGTAAGAACAGAGAGTCCTTCCAGGTGAGTGGAAAGAGAGATAGAGTAATCCCATTACGCCAGCACTCGCCGGTTCAGCTGAACTGATCCCGCAAGGCACAACACTACACTGGGAGCTGTGGAGCGAAACGCGGGTTGCGTTGGAATACAGCAATCTTAGTGTAGCTTAGCGTTATTTAAAAGAAAAAACAGCTGTTTGTGTTGGAATACAGCTAGCTTAGCGTTATCTAAAATATAAAAACGGCAGTTAGGGTTGGAATACAGCTAGCTTAGTGTAGCTTAGCGTTATCTAGATTCTAGAAGATAGAAACAGCAGTTTGGGTTGGAATACAGCTATCTTAGCGTAGATACAGAATTTGTTATCGGAGTATCTCCTTTCATATCCAAGAAAAGTTGGTATTGTAACTGAAATATCCCGAACCGAATGATATTGAATCAGAAATCGAATCCGGACCTTGTGAATCGGAATTGATAAATTTGGGAAATCAATGGCCACACACAGCCCTACTATAATATATGTAGCACTTGTGTTAATAACAGTAACAGCTATTTGCCACGGGCACAGTTCTAGGTTCGAATGCGACAAGGAGTAATATGCACAATTAAAAGAATAGTAGACCAGAGGCAGAGTTATAACAATAACCGGTGTTTTAATTAAAAGCGCGCTAGATAAACAGTAATAATACATACGTACGTAAAGTACAAATTATGCTTTGAAGTATCCCTTTTGGATTAGGTCAGTAACCTCTCCTTGCGGGAGGGTTAGGTCGATATCAAGGCCTAGGTCGATTGGATCAACACATTGGGGTTCGTTCAGACGTCTCTGAGGTTATCATCGGTAACTATATTAGTTTATCAGGGAATGCAAATACCTTATTAGGTGAATTGGCCCTTTAAACTCGTTTTCTTTACAGGAAGTGATTAGGCTATTACCGAGATGTCATCTAGAAGGTTCTATTATGACATCACCACAACCAGGAAGTGATTCGGCTATAATCGATATGTCATCTAGAATGTTCTATTATGACATCACCACAAACGGTGTAGAAGGTTCTATGTTCTAGAAGGTTCTATTATAACATCATACAATGGTAGCATTTACCCTCTAATTCTTATAGGAGAATATCTGTATCCATATATCAAGTTAAATCAAATCAAATACAAAATACAATATCAAAATAACATAAGATGAACGGGATTGACTCCCTTGGAAGTCCTTGTAGTCTCGTTCAGTTCAATCCTACCGGACTAGTGGTGTAGCAATAGTTGAGCACTAGTTGAGCACTAGTTGAGCATCATGGGTATTCACATCAGGCTGGCATTAGGCTGGAGGTATATCAAATGTTCCGGGGTTGGCTCGCCATCGGGTATCTATCCAGCTGAGCACGCTTGGTGATGGGTGGTCTGGACTGCTCCGGGATGCTGGTGGAGACTTGCGGCTTCCAGTCGGTTGGTTAGTCCGGTCCGTCTGGGTGATGTTGCTGGTTCGGAGGTCGAGATGTTCCGGAACGTTCTATACGACATCATAGGATGACATCACAAAGGTTCCAGAACCTTCTATCATGACATCATACACTGGTTTACATTCTATATACAGGAAGTGGGACCTCATGGTAAAACAGGAAGTGGTAGCTCAGAGATAAACAGGAACTATTTATGTTCCTTTGATAATTATGAATCTGAACCCTGGGTTACATATACATTTCGTTTTTTGATACACAGCCCTACTATATATATATATATATTTTGTGTTTGACAGAAATTCCTGGACGAGCTCCACGATCACGGGCAGCTCCACTCCATGTCGGCCTGGATGGAGATGTATCCTGCGGTCAGCTCAGACATCCGCTTCGCAAACATGCTGGGCCAGCCAGGTAGGACCACACACACACACACACACACACATGCTGGGCCAGCCGGTTAGAACCACACACACACCCATATATATATATATACACACACACACACACACACATGCTGGGCCAGCCGGGTAGGAGCATGCGCACACACACACATATATACACACACATATGCTGGGCCAGCCAGGTAGGACCACACACACACACACACACACACACACGCATTATATACACACACACATGCTGGGCCAGCCGGGTAGGACCACACACACACACACACATATATATATACATACATACTGTAGATACAGATGTATATAAATGCAGATATTTTGTATATTGCATTAAAGATGCATTAAGATCTCCAGTCATTTGAAATGAGGAGCGAGAACAATTGACCCATCCCAAGCCCCGCCCTCTTTTCTTGATCCCCCCAATTGCAACGGTTGCTTCCTCCATAGTTGTGATTGGAGGATCAAGAAAAGAGGGCGGGGCTTGAGCTAGGTCCGTCACCATGCTCAAATTCCACCGGCCTGGCCGTGTGGCAATAAAAGAAACTTGAACTTGAACATGGAACGAGCACGTCGCTTGGTGCTCGAGTTCATGCTCTTCCTTCCAGCTGCTCAGAGAATGTTTGTTCCCTTCAGAACTTCAGAACTCTAATCCATGTGTTTGTATTTATTTATTAACACAAAGAGTTAAACAAAAGTTTAAAAAAAATACATAATAACCATATTGTGTAGGAGAAGTTTAGAAGCCTAGAGGCTTATCGAGAACTTCCCCTGTTTTGTAAAAATCAAACATACAAAAATATACATATTATTTAAAAAATACCAGTAATACATTCAAAAGATATGTGTTAACACAAACATATATACACACAGTACATACATGCATATACTGTATACTGTGTACATAATAATACATAACCACCCACCCACCTGCCTACAAACCTACCCACCCACATAACCAAATGCATACCTACATGTATGACTTATTTATCTATCTACTACTTTTGGATATGAGAATTTTTTTGTAGTTTGTGTTTCCTCTTTTCTCTATACGACTGTTGTGTTTCTGTGCCACAGGCTCCACCCCCCTGGACCTCTTCAAGTTTTACGTGGAGGACCTGAAGGCCCGGTATCACGACGAGAAGAGGATCATCAAGGACATCCTCAAGGTCAGACCTCACTCTCCACGAGCACCCGCTCACTCACACATTCACACACCGACGACGGCGGAGGCGACGACGCAAGGTGCCGACCTGCTCATCGGGAGCAATTAGGGGATAAGTGTCTCGCTCAAGGACACTTCGGCAAGCTGCCCCCCGGGAGGACTGGGAATCGAACCGGGACCCTCCGGATTACCAGACGACTGTGCTACCTCCCGAGCCACTTGTCGCCCCCGACATTTGTACAACGCAACGCCGCCCCGCTACCTAGTGGTTCGGTGGTGTACTGCAGCCCACACGTTGAACTGATAGCCGATGTTGAAGCATATCTCAGCCTTCAATGCTTAGGAGTGGCCACCAAGTGGCGCTGAGTGACTTTTGGCAGGAAAACATCAGACCACATTTTCCAGCTTATTGTCTGGAGTTAATTTCCCACCCAGTTTGTATCCGTTTTCATTTGGTACCAAATTTACATGTTTACATATTTACATCACTGCCTTTTCATTTTCTCACTTCAGTTGAACGTTTTATTCATTTATTTTCAAATGTATTGAGAGGTTAAGCCCCTCCCTTTCCACAAAATGATCATTTTAAATTGACAAACATCATATTATGTGTAATTCATGGCACAACCAATCAAACGGGATCAAGAAAATTATCAATCTGCTGCTATTGACTGCTCTTCATATTTTCTAATGAAATGGAGCCCTGTGATTGGATAAAGGGTGGAGGGGGAGGGGCTTCACCTCCATTCATTCATTTCAGTGGGGAAATTCTCAAAGCTCTTAATACCTGTTTCTGTATCAGTGCATCCACATTGAGAAGCATCCATTCTGGAGATACGAGATGGTCTAAAATGGTCTGTGTGTGTCTGTCTGTGTTTCTGTCTCTGTGTGTATGTGTCTGTCTGTGTGTGTATGTGTGTGTCTGTCTGTCTGTCTGTGTGTGTGTGTGTTTCTGTGTGTGTGTGTGTGTGTGTGTGTGTCTGTCTGTGTGTGTGTGGTGCTCTCAGGACAAGAACTTCTTGGTGGAGGTCAACACTGGCTTTGAGGACTTTGGTTCGGTCATCAGCTCGGACAAGAGAGCCACCACTCTGGACGCGGGCAACATCAAGCTGGCCTTCAACAGCGTGAGGCTCCTCTCTTTTCTACCTACACACCGTCTCTTAGGCCCTGTCCACACGAGCGCTGGATTTAATATAACCGAAGTTTGAAAAAAATAAAACTCCGTCCACACAGGTGAACAACCGTGTATAACTGCGTACCCACGGCACCAGCAACGATACATGTAGTACAATGCCAAAACAGTAGGTGGCGATGTTGTTCAGACATGAAGGCCATTTCAACCAATCAGAAAAGGCTGAACGCTCACTAAACTTCCTGTTTAGAAACACAGCTGGACCCTATTGATCATTTTGCCAACGGAACATATATTTTCAGCAAAGAAAGAAACTGCAATAAACAAACGGATACATTCACTGTGTGTTCTGCCTCTCATTTGTTGATGAAACAAAACCATCAGCAACACAATTTACCACCAAGAGCGGATAGTTTAGTCTCACAAAAGACCGCCGGTGTTGTTAGCTACATGCTAATGTGAATGGCTATATCCATGTATAGTATATAGCTTAAATGCTAACGTAATGTGGTAACGTTACCGCTATGAAATGGATGCAAACGTTATTTAACACATTGCAGAATGGGTACAATACAATACGGCTCAATACAAACAATTGTTAAGGGGATGCAGTCTGGACTGGGTTCCTTATAACAATAACTTGACAACACATGAGTTTAGTTTATCCGCAGCTACATGTTTACTCTGGTCAGGTCAGGAATGCGACAACAGACATCAGTCGATCACAACACTCTTCAACACAGACGATACGTTTCGAACAAAAGTTTGTTACAATCATTTTCATATAACGCTACTTGGGACAGCTCTGCTGTAAACACTGGCTCTGGCTCTGCTCTAAACACTGGGAATAACCTCGGTTGCTACGCCCACACACGCAACCGCAAAACCGCAAAACTTCACCCTGGGCACCGGTTTTCAAGACCGCGGTTGCAGTGTAGCAAATCCCCGGTTGTGTGTGGCCGAACAGTGCAACTGCGCACATACAATCATGGTTATATTAAATCCAGCGCTCGTGTGGACAGGGCCTCAGGCTTCCTGTGATGTTTGTGGATATATGTTTTCTTTTTGATTTGTGACGTTTAGTCAAAACAAACACAACGCAGAGGATCGATAACACGGGAGGCGATGAAGGCAGATGGCAACGACCAGGCTGAGACACTGATGTCTTTCACCGTGTTCATGCTTTTCTCCCCCATACTGCGATGAATCACATCTGCAGAAAGCACAAGATTTAACCCTTTCACTACCACACTACAGACGGTTAACCCTTTCACAACCACACTACAGACTGTTAACCTTTCACCACCACACTACAGACGGTTAACCTTTCACAACCACACTACAAACGGTTAACCTTTCACCACCACACTACAGACGGTTAACCTTTCACAACCACACTACAAACGGTTAACCTTTCACTACCACAGTACAGAAGGTTAACCTTTCACTACCACACTACAGAAGGGATAATGTATAGCTACGAGGTCATTGTTGCAAAATAATTGACCGACACGGAGTTTAGAACACCGAGGCGCCTCGCCGAGTTGTTCTTTAAACGTAGTGAAGGTCAATTATTTTGCGACAATGACCGAGTATAGCTATACATTATCCCGCTTATTACATGGCTAACTTACTAACAATATACCTAATTCATTTTACACCATCGACAAGACGAGATCAAATGCAGACGCAGTTCTGTTCTGTTGCTCCGCTGTCATCGCCGGCAGCTTCGCCAGCAGCCGGCAGGTGTGTCTGATTGGCTGCACTGATGCAGTGTGTGTCAGTGGGCTTGATTGCTACAGCTGCGCACAGTGGCCATTATTGCTCGGCAGAGGTCCGTTATCGAGTAATAACGGACCTCTGACGAGCACTATTGACCAATCGCAATCAAGCATTTCGGCTAATGTTAAAACGCCATGTAATAAAGACAGTTAACCGTCTGTAGTGTGGTAGTGAAAGGGTTAACCTTCTGTAGTGTGGTTGTGAAAGGGTTAACCTTCTGTAGTGTGGTTGTGAAAGGGTTAACCCTTTGTCGTGTGGCAGTGAAAGGGTTATTAGCCTTCTGTATTGTCGCCGTGAAAGGGTTAACCCTTTGGTAGTGTGGTAGTGAAAGGGTTAAAGAGGTCCTTGCGGAGGAACCGCATGTGATCTGAAGCTCCGACGTTCACCTGCGTTCAGGACGCATCGCCCCCCGCTTCCTGTTTCACTCCACTGTGTAATTCCTGGAAGGGAGGATCATGTAGTAACTACTAAACACTAGGCTCATCATCCTCTCTTCTTCCTGTGTAGTTACTGTAGAAGGAGGATAAGTAAGGGATAATGTATAGCTACAAGGTCATTGTCGCAAAATAATTGACCGACACAGAGTTTAGAATACCGAGGCGCCTCGCCGAGGTGTTTTAAACGTAGTGAAGGTCAATTATTTTGCGACAATGACCGAGTATAGCTATTATCCCGCTTATTACATGGCTAACTTACTAACAATATACCTAATTCATTTTACACCATCGACAAGACGAGATCAAATGCAGACGCAGTTGTTCTGTGGCTCCGTCCGCTGTCAGCCCAAATAAAGTTATTATTATCGCCGGCAGGTGTGTGGACTGATTGCACTGCTGCAGTGTGTGTCAGTGGGCTTGATTGCGAACAGCTGCGAACAGCGGTCATTATTGCTCGGCAGAGGTCCGTTATTGAGTAATAACGGACCTCTGATGAGCGCTATTGACCAATCACAATCGAGCATTTCGACGAATGTTAAAACGCCATGTAATAATAATGTAATAATAACTACTAAACACTAGGCTCATCATCCTCTTCCTGTGTAGTTACTGTAGAAGGGGGATAATGTAGTAACTACTAAACACTTGGCTCATCATCCTCTTCCTGTGTAGTTACTGTAGAAGGAGGATAATGTAGTAACTACTAAACACTAGGCTCATCATCCTCTCTTCCTGTGTAGTTACTGTAGAAGGAGGATAATGTAATAATAACTACTAAACACTAAGCTCATCATCCTCTCCTCTTCCTGTGTAGTTACTGTAGAAGGAGGATAATGTAATAATAACTACTAAACACTAGGCTCATCATCCTCTCTTCCTGTGTAGTTACTGTAGAAGGAGGATAATGTAATAATAACTACTAAACACTAGGCTCATCATCCTCTTCCTTTGTAGTTACTGGAGAAGGAGGATAATGTAGTAACTACTAAACACTAGGCTCATCATCCTCTTCCTGTGTAGTTACTGGAGAAGGCTGAGGCCAGAGAGAGGGAGAGAGAGAAGGAGGAGGCCAGGAAGATGAAGAGGAAGGAGGCGGTCTTCAAGAGCATGCTGAAGCAGGCCACGCCCTCTCTGGAGCCGGAAACCCTGTGGGAGTCGGTACGTCCGTTTCGTCGTTCTGTTCAAACTGTTTTTTTAGCTGTCTGGTTAGGGCTGCACGATTAAAGGGGCTATGTACTGCTATTCCTAGCACTATTTGGGCAACTTTACACAATTAATGTTAGTCTATTGAAGACATCTGTAAGTTTTTTTCAAAAAAATGCATTGTTTTATATTTCTAATCAAGTACTCAAAACCATCATTTTCCAGCTTCAAGATTTCAGGCTGTTATGGCCTGGCTCCGCCCATAAGCACTTTGAGTGACAGTCAGCCCACACAGTCTGCTACTGGTAGATTGATTGATTGATTGATTGAAAAGTTTATTAACAGATTGCAGAATGGGTATAGTACAGTACAGCTCAATACATACAATTGTTAAGAGGATGCAGACCTGAGAGACTTTCGTCTTGTTTCCATCAGGGTCCCCCATTTTCAATTCATCATATGACACACACGACATACAGATAGACAGTACTGCTACATCTATACATTTATGACATACCAGATTTTCAAATACAGTACTGTTTGTGATACTAAAAAAATCCAGAAAAAGAGTGTATATACATTTGACATAGAAACTGTGCATTGGAGGTGGGGGGGGGGGGGGGGGTTGGGTAGGGGGGGGGGCACTGTACATTGGAATACTGACATACATTTGACATAGAAACTGTACATTGGAGGAGGTTGGGTAGGTGGGGTGGGGTGGGGTTGGGTAGGGCTATACATTGGAGGTGGGGGGGGGGGGTTGGGTACATTGGAATACTGACAACGCCATGCTTGGACTGAGAGAGAGAGATAGGGGGGGTGGGAGAGAGAGAGGGGGGTGGGAGAGAGAGAGCTTCTTCCAGAGCGAAACCCGACACCTCTGCAGTGCACACACTCGGAGAGTCGGAGGGAGAGAGAGAGAGAGAGAGGGGGGGGTGGGAGAGAGAGAGAGCTTCTTCCAGAGCGAAACCCGACACCTCTGCAGTGCACACACTCCGGAGAGGGTGCCGCGTGTGTCGCGCAGCAGGTGTCCCCCCGCCCCCCAAGTGCCCCCTCTCTCTCCATCTCTCTCTCCCTCCAGAGGGCACGGGCCCCACTCCGCCTCGCAGCTGAGGAAGTGGCTTCCACTCGCTGTCTAGTCTAGGTAGAATGGGGGCGGGCATTAGCTCCAACCACAGAGCCAATCGCATCACCCAGCGGCCGTATGACGTATATCAGCCGTTCAAATCAAAATGGCCTGATTTACTGGAGGAGGAAAGGGGCTGAGCTGAATCAGAGCAATCCGCCAATATGGTATTTAGACACTAAAACACATTGATACGAACTCCTATTACTATAATACAATGCTAGAGACTGAAAAATGACATTTATAGTATGTCACCTTTAATAAAAAATCGCGATCTAGATTCATAGACCTATGCGATCTCATTTCTAAATGATTTTTTGTAGTTTTCTTTTACTTAAAAATGTAAAACAATTATTTAACTTTAAAAAAAATTATTTTACTTTTAAAGTACTTTCATATGTTATGTTTAAGTTTAAGTCAAGCACTTTGATATATGTTATGTTGTCTGTTTAACACATTGGGTGCCACGCCCCTTCCGGGAAGTGCATCTGGCCTTGCCGTCCATTAATCCCATGTAAACGTAGTTGTAGTTTGTAGAGCTAAACCTAGATTTTATAGTATAGCTATGGGTCTAATAACGCCGTCGAGTCTCAGTGACTTGCTTCTGGTCAACGTGCAAAAAACAGATTATTTTTTCATCCGTACATTTCCGTTTTGTACCGTTTTGAATTTGAATATAGTTTGGGTGCTTCTGAGTCATTCCAGGGAAAAGACGCGAAAACTGCGTTTTTGTGTAATTCAATAATAAACACGGTGTCATTTTTCGCCTGATTATCAGATCTTCCTGAAATCAACGCTTTATCATAATTATTATCCTTCCTCGTGCACGCATGCAATGTTGTTTAGACCGGCGCGCCACCCCCCATGAATGGCAATAGCGTATAAAAGAAATACCGTGAGAAAAACGTAGATCTACGTTTCCGGCACTCAACGATCGGGCTACAGAAACGTAGATCTACGTTTTCGGCAACCAAAATGTTAACCCCATGTAAACGCTCAAATTGTTTGTAGAGCTAAACCTATATTTTATATTATAGCTATGGATCTAATAACACTGTCGATTGTCAGTGAGTTGCTTCTGGTCAATTTTTCATCCGTACATTTCCGTTTTATACCGTTTTGATATGAATATAGTTTGGGTGATTCTTAGTAATCCCAGGAAAAAGACACGATAATAGCGTTTTAGTGGAATCCAGTTATCACGTTGCCATTTTTCGCCTGATTATCGAATCTTCCTGAAATCAACGCAAGATTATCGTTATTATCCTTCCTCATGCACCCATGAAATGTGGTTTAGAGCGGTGCCCCCCCCCACACTGCCACCAACGGTACACATTGCATATGAACGAGGGGGGGGCAGCCTCGTAGATGTATGATGGTGACCGCTTGGCTCGCCGGGGTATTTAAACCCCGCCCGCACGACTCAGCTCGGCCCAGATAACAAACCACATAATTTCTAATGGAGTGCAGTAGCTGCCACAAGGCGGTAGGTGGCGGTATTGACCGTCTGCAATCGCAGACACACTCAGAACAGCATGCACAAGGTGCCCTGCTGAATTATGAATGGCAATAGCGAATAAAAGAAATACTGTGAGAAAAACGTAGATCTACGTTTCCAGCACTCAACCGTCGGGCGACAGAAACGTAGTTCTATGTTAACGGCACCCAAAGGGTTAAGAGAGAATGCAATAAATGATTTTATTGAAAAAATAAGAATTGTGTGAGAGAATCATGATCTCAATTTTTAATTTTTTTGAACAAATGTTTTTTTTTTTTTTTTTTTTTTTTTTAACATGACATACAAACCTTTACAGTAGAAATCCACTATAAAACACATACATGCTCTTACTCGTTCTCCCCCCCCCCCCCCCACCGGACCCCCCTTGAATACATCCATTATTCCGTTTGATACCAAGGATTAATAGTTCATATAATGTTTTATCCTCTCCACCACCCCTAACCAGATTTCTATGCTGGCTTCATTAACACTTTGGCTGCCATGGGTTAAATTCATTATCAACCGTAGGTTGCCGGCTCTATTTGTCTATAGAGAAAGTCCCCTTCTTTGCAGGGCTATAACTTTTTAAATTATATTGCTACATTGCCATTATTAGGGCCCATTCAAAGTCCTATATGTATTGTTCATTGTGTAGCAACGTTAAACTTTTTCATTCACATATTCATAGTAAAGTATGGTCTAATGTATAAGTATGTTTTCATCTCTTTCTGCAGCTTTCTCCAGAACGTGATCTATCGCCCCAAATACATTATATTGATGATGCAATACAGTTTTATGGCAATCAGCGCGATATAAAAAATTCCAACTAGACGTACTTCTAGAAGTTACTACACGTCATCTGATGTTGACCGGATGGGCTAGGGGGCGTTTATAATTCCGTGGGCAGCGTTATACCAATCATCTAATGTGGGTCAAATGTTGATAATAGCAGTTAGTATCGAAGACGGTAACTTTACACGCTAAAACTCACCCCAGTCTCCGCGCGCCGTTGGGCGATCATCGTAGAGTAGAAATTTTATCATTATGGGATGTAGATTTACCCGGTCCATCTCCAGCTTGTATAATGGTATATACGTCCAAATCATGTTGTTTATCGAGTTATTGGCAATCGATCGCTGTGTATTGTGACGAGCTAGAATGCCGGGACCTATAGCGAGTGCCCGGAAGTAATACGGCCGTCCAGCACAACCTCTATGGCACTTCCTGTTAAGCGATTGCGCCGATCGGCCACCAGATGGCGCTCCTGAACCGCCAGAGAGCTCAGTGGGTCCTCCTGGTGGATCTCAGGCCAGCGGAGGGGAAATATGAATCCGGTCCCAGATTTTTTAAATATTGATATCAAAGACGCTGTAAAGCGTCTTCGGCAACTTGAGCATGGCCGGGAATGACGTGTTTAAGCGTTTCCCGGCACCCAAAGTGTTAATACCTAGAATTCGTGCGGTAGATATCTCCAGGTAAATCACATCAAGATATGTAAGAATCCATACCCTCCGGCACATTTTATCAGGTTGAATCCAGCGTGATGCTATTAGCTTTTTGGCAGCCGTAGTACCGGACAAGATTAGCCTCTTTATGTGTACAGAGTGTGATACCTGAGAGACATCATTCAGCAGCAATACAGAAGGCATTACAGGTATTGTCAAATACAAAAATCCTGATAATAGTGTGGTTATTTCTTCCCAAAATATCTTAACAGGCGGACATTCCCAATACATATGCATAAATGTACCATCATCACCGTTTGTACATAAGGAACATCGAGAGTTGATGATTCTATAGAGTTGATGATCTCAATTCTTAGAGAGAAACATCGCGATTCACATTTTAGCAATAATCGTGCAGCCCTAATCTATGTTATTGTATTGTGATTCACAATTGTATCCAACATGTGATTTTTCCACAACTAAGTTTAGTTAAGTTTATTTGAATAGGGACAGTGCACATTATTCAACAGTAATGGGACAGAGTACCACCACTGTAAATATGCCAGTTTTAGCTGGATAGCTAGTTTTCATCTGCAGTCCCTAGGCAAGATGTTATATGCCAGGTAAAAACAGAATACATAGACATTTTATACATTTTAAGATGATAATTAAAACAGTATTTGAATATAACTGCATAGTTAAGGCTATAAAATACATATTGGCAAAGTGGGGAAAATACAGAGTAGGATGGGAGAGAATACAATACAGAATACAGGAAAGTAAAATGCTGAGGCAGAACAAGGCAAGAGAGGGACAATGTAACATCAGAAACATGTAGGCAGCAGACAGACATACATCAAGTAACACACACTACTCATGAACTACTAACACACAGACTAACAGGCACATAGAGGGCATATCTGCTTATTAGAGGATTATTTTTGTCTTGATCATGAATGTTCTAGAATCTAGATAATCAAGTACATAAACGTTCAAATGGTCTTAATTATTCTTTGTATGAAGATATTTTAAATGTTAAAGTCTGTTTTTCAACAAATAGATTTTCTTTGCGTTTTATAAATATGTATTTTAATAGTTTTAAGTCTGTGCGTGACTCTGTGCCTCCAGGTCCGAGAACGATTCCTCAAAGAATCTGCGTTTGAGGACGTGACCCTGGAGTCGGAGAGGAAGAGGATCTTCAAGGACTTCATGCACGTCTTGGAGGTAATAATAATAATAATAATAATAATAATAATAATAATAATAATAATAATAATAACAATACACTTTATTTATAGAACATTGTGATCACAAAAAAATAAACTTTTATTTGTAGAGCACCTTTCATACAAGAATTGCAGCTCAAAGTGCTTCACTGCACAGGTTTTTTTATTTTCTTTGTGTAGTTGGGTTGATTGGACGCTTAGAGATGTTTGTTTTTGGTTCATGTTTTTATATTTTTACTGTATCAATAATTGTATGTTCTTCTGTTAATTTAACTTATTTCTTTTATTTTGTTGGTAAATTTATTTACTGTATTAATGTATTTTATTTGTTATGTTGATTTGTGTGTGGACCCCAGTAAGACAAATAAACAGCAGGTAAAAAAAAAGACATAGAAGACCAATAAAAGAACAGCAAAATAGTGCAATTGTGCAGTGCAATAAAACAAGTTAGTAAAATAATTCTATAGTGCAGTTCTGAATGACTGTTTAAAACCTGACAGTCTTTCCTGTTTATCTACAGTTTAAAACCTGACAGTCTTTCCTCCTGTTTGATACCCACTTTGACCCTTTGAACCTCCCATTCAGGGCAAACCTCCCTCAGCGCGCAGTTCCAGGCCTGGGTGCGTGAATACTTTCGGCAGCCAACTTGCCCTTCCGCGTTGCTCTCATTGGCCGCGCGCATGAGCCGCGACGCGCTCCTCAGCCAGAAGCAATACTGCGCTCCGCTTAATTAACACAATTTATACAAATGGAAGTATTCATTACACCGTAACGAATCATTAAAAAAATATACCCTTAACTGGAATATGTTGTGCCTTTACACATATGTTGGATTATGTAATTGGTTTGTCATGACAAACCAATAAAAAATCGCGAATTAACCGGTGGCTACAACAACACACAGTAACTACATGCATCATTGTTTACAATGAACGGTGGGGCCGGACTGTTATATTAAATTAATTGATTGCTGTTTAACGCGTCCGTGTCCAGTCCTTTCGATTAGCCCCACCGTTCATTGTAAACAATGATGCATGTAGTTACTGTGTGTTGTTGTAGCCACTGGTTAATTCGCGATTTTTTTATTGGTTTGTCATGACAAACCAATTACATAATCCAACATATGTGTAAAGGCACAACATATTCCAGTTAACACTTTCAGTGCCACCAGGGGGCGCACGACTTAGTGCTTGAATGCCACCATCCACTTCAATGTTAACGTTAATATCGCCTAATCTATGTTTTAAATGATGGCTATGTTTTTTATCGCTTCATTTCCGTTTGAGAGCATTTTGAAAAGCACCCGTTTTGAGGTAAAAAAAACAGCCCATTCTGGGCCATTCTGTGATAATCGTCTTTTACTGGAATATTCCAGAACGTTGATATTTGTCGGCCTATTTATGAATCGTTTTCAAATAAGCGCTAGATGATCAATATTATACGTACACGCATGCCCATTCGAGGCGCGCGCTGATAATAGCCGTTTTCATTTCCTCATGGATTTTACAGTGAAACCGCTGGAGCACATATCAGAAAAAAGCTTATATCTTCATCAAAACGAGTCTGATTATCCTAACACTGATAACATAGATTCCTTACCTGACATCAGATGGTATCCAACTGGTATATTCCAATTCCTGATCACCATTCGAAAAAATCGATAAGTGTATAGATCTAACGTGTATACAGTAGAACTCATGATCCGCGGCGCTCAGAGGATCCAGAATGAACTCTGGTAACCCCGGCTGCATCAGTGGACTGGAAAATGTGGACTGGAATAATTTTTTTTCCCCATCCATTTTCATTGAGTCCATTCCAAAATCCCTGATGTCATCTGGGAGACAATAGGGGGCGCTTTTTTCACATCTGATCGCCGGCGGTCCTTGGGTAGGCTAGGGTAGGCTCGCTTGATGAAATATGATTTCAGATTGCTTAAAAAAAAATAAAAAAAACCGAGAAATCTCGTGAGTGGTTTTCAACGTAACTATTATAAATCCGAGAAAACTTGTGAGTGGCAATCAAAGTGTTAAGGGTATATTTTTTTAATGATTCGTTACGGCGTAATCAATACTTCCATTTGTATAAATTGCGTTAAGCGGAGCTTAGTATTGCTTCTGGCTGAGGAGCGCGTCGCGGCTCATGCGCATGCGCGCGCTCGGCCAATCAGAGCAACGCGGAAGGGCAAGTTGGCTGCCGAAAGTATTCACGCAGCATGGGTCCCCCACACAGTTTAAAACCTGACGGTCTTTCTTCCTGCTTGATACCCACACAGTTGAAAACCTGACAGTCTTTCTTCCTGCTTGATACCCACACAGTTGAAAACCTGACAGTCTTTCTTCCTGCTTGATACCCACACAGTTTAAAACCTGACAGTCTTTCCCACACAGTTTAAAACCCGACAGTCACAGTTTAAAACCTGTAATGAAAGTTTGATGAATGTTAATAAAATGTTTTTAACTTTCAGCATGAATGCCAACACCATCATTCCAAGGCGAAGAAGCACTCTAAGAAGTCCAAGAAGCATCACAGGAAGAGGTCCCGCTCTCGATCGGTAAGTGTCCTCTAGACTAGATCTAGTTACTCATTAGTAAAAGTAACTTGGCAATATTGTAATCTATATTTATTTTCCCTCTTATTTTTATATTCAGAGTTAATTATATTCTTTACACTGTTTATTTTTCTCATATTTTTATATTCAGATCTATCAGTTTTATTGGCTATATTTATATCTTTCTACTATTACCCTGCCCATAGCTGTACCTCCCCTCCCCCATGCTGCTATGACGCCTCTTTTCTGACCTCTGACCTCTCTCCTCTGACCCCTCTCTGATCTCTCTCCTCTGACCCCTCTCCTCTGACCTCTCTCCTCTGACCTCTCTCCTCTGACCTCTCTCCTCTGACCTCTCTCCTCTATGTATTTAATTTTTTACTATATTTCTTGTTATGTTTTGTTAATAATGTGACTGCTGCAGACAGTACGACAGGCCTCTAAGCATCTGAAGTGAAGCGGACAAGTTCAGGAACAACAAACGACGACAACAACAATGCAGAGTTTCCTTTGTTCTGCCTACCTGAGCCCAGGCGGAGACGCCGCCACCGTGGCAACCGAGCGGGGGCTTCTGGTCATGGCTGAGGAAACGTACAAACAGACCTCCTCCTCTTCCAAGTTCTCCTGGCTAATGTCCAGAGTCTGGAGAACAAGATGGACGACCTCTGGAGGCAGGTTATACTTCCAACGGGGACATTAAGAACTTGTAACATGTTCATCTTCACGGAGGCGACATGGCTGGAACAGCTGACTTGAGGACTCTGCTGTTGTTCCAGAGGGGTTTGCACACGGCCGCGTATATTCCACCGCGGGCCGACACAATGTGCACTCTGGACGAGCCGTTTTAACGTTATCGACGGACGTGAGACTCTCCGACTGGAAGGCTGCCTTCATCGTCGAACAAACGTGGAAGAAAGTATTGCCAAAATACAAGCGGCACGTCAACGCATACAAGCCCCTCCCGCCCGGCCGTTTGGGAAGTCTGACCACGCCGCCGTTCTCCTCGTCCCCTGCCTACAGACTGAAGCGAGAGAAGCCGGCAACGCGGACCGTTCGACGTTGGTCCGACCAATCAGACACTCCTCCCTACGTCACTGTTTTCACATCACGGACTGGAGCGTGTTTAAAGACACGGACATCAATAAACACACAGACACAGTTGTTGGATACATAACAAAAATTTATTGATGACCGTGTCCCATGGATAAACATCAGAACATTCACCCAACCAGAAGCCATGGATGAATGGAGAAGTACAGGCCAGGCTTGACTAGGGATGGGAATCGAGAATCGGAATCGATTGGGAACCGGTTCCTAATTGTCAGATTCCTGGAATCGCATGCCTCCGTGACTATCGATTCCTCTTATCGATGCCATGTTTTTCTGACGGTTGCGCATTAAAAAACAATAACGTTAGCGCCACGCATGCAGCCATAGCAGACTATTTGATTCCTTGACTAGGAAAACCTAAAGGTCTCGATATTGGGACCGTTTTGTGTGTGCAGTGAAAACTGAAAGTGCTTTGCATCCTAGTCATTAATTTACATGGTAAAGTAACGTTAGCCGCTAGCTAGCTAAATAGCCATGCTCATTGCAGAGAGAGACAGAGAGAGAACACTGAGCTGGCCTTTATTTATACAGGTAGGTTATTGCTAACAAATTCTATTTTGCAATAACGACCTGTTGAATGCAACTACAGTTCAATAGATTAAATTAGTTCTCAAATACATTATTTTATTTAATTGTATACCGTAATTTTCGCACTATAAGCCGCACCTGAATATAAGCCGCAGCAGCTAAATTGAATGATGTGTACATATATAAGCCGCACTGGACTATAAGCCGCAGGTGTTTTAATGTTTAATTACCATATGTAAGAGTTTGTGCACAGAGGGGATTGTCGGGAAAGGGATGGCTGTTTGAGGAAGCTCCCATTTATTAACATTTTTGTTTAAACAGGAACGATAGCCAGTTAGCCAGTGCCGGGTATAGTAGGTACCAACGTTAGCTCACATAACGATAGCCAGTTAGCCAGCGCCGTGTACAGTAGGTACCAACTTTAGCTCACATAACGATAGCCAGTTAGCCAGCGCCGGGTACAGTAGGTACCAATGTTAGCTCACATAACGATAGCCAGTTAGCCAGCGCCGGGTACAGTAGGTACCAACATTAGCTCTCATAACGATAGCCAGTTAGCCAGCGCCGGGTACAGTAGGTACCAACGTTAGCTCTCATAACGATAGCCAGTTAGCCAGCGCCAGGTATAGTAGGTACCAGCGTTAGCTCCCATGACGATAGCCAGTTAGCCAGCGCCGGGTATAGTAGGTACCAACGTTAGCTCACATAACGATAGCCAGTTAGCCAGCGCCGGGTACAGTAGGTACCAACGTTAGCTCACATAACGATAGCCAGTTAGCCAGCGCCAGGTACAGTAGGTACCAACGTTAGCTCTCATAACGATAGTCAGTTAGTAGAGATGTTCCGATACCATTTTTCCTTCCCGATCCGATTCCGATACCTAAGCTTTGGGTATCGGCCGATACTGATCCGATACCAGTGCATACATTAAAAAATAAAAAAATAAAAATATTATATAAAATTATATATATATTTTTTTCTTTTTTTTTTATACAGCTACTGTTTTATATATATACTGTTTTTTAGTAGGGATGCTCGATATTGGCTTTTTTACCGATACCGATATTCCGATATTGTCCAACTCTTAATTTCCGATACCGATATATGCAGGGTTTCCCACCCCAAAAAACGGAATAATTTCAGGTAACTAATCATTTCACTGGATATATATATAACAAATATTGTTATTGTTTTTTTCTTTTTTTAAACCGATACCGATATTTTCCGATATCACATTTTACTGCCGATATCGGCCGATAATATCGGTCGGCCGATAATATCGGACATCCCTATTTTTTAGTAATAACTATAAAGTAATGGTATTTATTCAACAACAGGTGATTGTATAGATTAGTATTAGTATCATTAATTGACAACTATCTCAATGAGTTCACCCACGGAATGGTTGTTGGGACAATGATTCCGCACGGACATTATATGTTGTTGCACTCCAGAAGGCTCCGGTAACTTCAGTTAGCTAGTAGAGGCTCTCTTGTGATTTCTAATGCACAATAAATATTCAACGTTCTCTTTTGAGACTCCGCCTCAGACTCTTATCATTTGGCACTAAAAGCTAAACATTGTCACCGATATGGCTGTCCGCAACATGTCAGTAATTGTGTGCGAGAGGTCGATCAGTTAGCCACATTAGCGTGAGCTAGGTTAGCGTTAGCTAACGTTAGATGGAAATACAAACAATGTAACGTTACTGATAAAAAAGTGATTTACCTTCCAATACTCCTGTGCCAACTTGCTGTACTTTGCTTGCAGGTCTGCAGCCATTATTGCTGGATTATGAATAGCCCCAACTTTAGCCAAGGTAACGTTAAAGCTAAAACTAGCTTTCGGTTAGCGCTTCAGCTAATGCTAAATAACACCAGCAAGCGAACCCATCAGAGCTCCCCGTCAACACCCCTCTCTCGGGACGATGGCATTTATTAAGAAAGTATCTGCTGTTAAAATGACAAACAGCATTGACACTTTAATTCACGGTCGATTAAAAACACGTTTGTTTTATAATGCTCACTCAGCAGACCGCAGTGTTGTTGATAAATTACGACATATGGTATCGGAGGCTAGACTTTCGGCGTACTCGCCGATACCGATACCAGCATTTTAGGCAGTATCGGCGGCATTTCCGATACTGGTATCGGTATCGGAACAACTCTACCAGTTAGCCAGCGCCGGGTACAGTAGGTACCAACGTTAGCTCTCATAACGATAGCCAGTTAGCCAGCGCTAGCCAGCACCTGCTAAATCGAATGCCAAACTGATGATATCAGGAGCTATCAGTAGCTAGATAACATTAGACAACGCCTCATGTATTAATAAACTAAAGTGAATAGTTCGTTGACTGGGTCATTTTGTTTAATGCTTCAGTTATGTTGAAAGAGGAGCTCTGAGCTGCTCATGCACTCCTCTTGCCGTAATGGTTTGTTGACGTGGTTATGTGAGGCGGAGGAGGAGGGGCAAGGCGTGACCTGCTGCAGCAGATTTAGGAGTCTGATCTGACGGTCACTGAGGCAGTGCGCCCAGTTAGCTGTAAAAATCCATAGATTAGCCGTACCGTTATATAAGCCGCAGGGTCGAAAAATGGGAGGAAAAGTCGCGGCTTATAGTCCGAAAATTACGGAAGTTAATTTATTTTAAATTGTTTGTATTTTTCTGACATGGGGGCTCAACAATAAATGATAAATGACGATCAGAAATGTCAAGTTGCATGTTGCTATTCTAACCAGCTTAGTTCTGTTGCATTTCCAATTTATTTATTTAAAGTATAAATGTATCAGGAATCGATAAGGGAATCGATGAGAGAATCGGACCGATAAGCAGAATCGATAATGGAATCGTATCGATAAAATCTTATCAATTCCCATCCCTAGGCTTGACGCTCCGACTGCTGCCTATACAGCTGTGGGGACCTGGACGAATACGGGAAGTCCAGGTACCAGCTCCAGCAAAGGGTGGTGAAGTCGGCACAGCACACATCACCAGGACTGAGCTGCTAGCCATGGAGGACCTCTACACGGAAGGAAAACCCAGAACATTCTCAGAGACCACAGTCGCCCCAGCCACAAACTGTTCACTCTGCTACCGCACAAGAACCAGCCGGTTCAGGGACAGCTTTTTCCCCACAAGCCACAAGACTCATGAACAAGGACAAGAACAGGAGATAGCCCTATTAAAAACTCTTGAACACACACACACACACACACACAAGACACACGCACCCTGCACATACACTTTTTCGCAAGACACTTTCTATGTACTCTTTTATTTTATCTTACTACTATTACTTATTGTTACCATTCTTGTATCCATTGTTGTTTCTTAACTGTGTGCACTGTTGAGTCTGACCTCGAAACACAAAAATGTCATTACCTGCAATGTATTGTTGTGTATTTGACAAATAAAGAACTTGAACTTGACCTCTCTCGGAGTCCTATGACCTCTCTCCTCTGACCCCTCTCCTCTGACCTCTATCTCTGACCTCTCTTTCTGACCTCTCCTCTCCTCTGACATCTCTCCTCTGACCCCTCTCTGACCTCTCTCTCCTCTGACCTCTCTCTCCTCTGACCTCTCTCTCTCTCCTCTGACCTCTCTCCTCTGACCTCTCTCTGACCTCTCTCCTCTGACCTCTCTCCTCTCCTCTGACCTCTCTCCTCTCTCCTCTGACCTCTCTCCTCTCTCTCCAGGGCTCAGAGTCTGAAGATGATGATTACCATAATAAGAGGAAGAAGAGATCTCAGTCCAAGTCTCCGTCTGAGCGCTCCTCCAGCGGAGAGTCTGGTCAGTTCACATCATCTTCTAAACAAGCATCTATCCACCCAGATAGTTCAGAGTAGGGTCTGGTTTGCCTAGTTTAGGAGATGTCTGCCGTAGAGACGTCTGTCGGAGCTGAATGTCACTGTTTGTGGCGCTCAGAACGGCAAAGAAATACATTTGAATACTATTTTCTACCGAAGTACATCCACCATACATTATTATGCCTAATTAACTTAGTTCCTACATGAGGTCACAACAAGGTCAGTGTATTATCTTGAGTAACCAGGTCGTGATTTATGCTGCTTTTGAGTTTTTCAAATATATTTTCTATATCTCAGATATCTCTACAGCAGATATCTCTTAAAACTAGGCAAATCACGCAGAAACTATCTGGATGGGTAGATGGCACTCTGCGTGAGGGGGGAAATGTTTTTTTCTTTATGGGTGAACTGCCCCTTTAATTGGATTATTACTTGTCGTGAAATAAATTGTGCTTTTAAAGGTGCTATAGGTAACTCAGCCACTAGATGTCGCACTAGAGCATCAACATAATTATCCTTTATCCAATCGGGTGCATTCCACATGGGAAGTAGGGGGGGGGGGGATACATGCATGCATGCAATATGTAAACAACAACATTCACTTTGGACCCTCTGTATTTTAACACTTTGAGCGCCACTCGCGGCTAATCTCGGGTTTACGATTGTGACGTTGAAAGCCACGTCACGGCTTTTCTCAGCTTTTTTTTTTTTTTTTTAGTAGCGATCTGAAATCATATTGCATCACCCGAGCCTACCGTTGGATATCCAGGGGCCGCCGGCGATCAGATGTGAAAAAAGCGCCCCCTATCGTCTCCCAGATGGTAAATCACCCTTTTGGAATGGACTCAATGAAAATGGATGGGGGGAAAAAAATATTCCAGTCCACATTTTCCAGTCCACTGATGCAGCCGGAGTTACCAGAGTTCATTCTGGAGCCTCTGAGCCGCGGCGAGCATGGGTTATACTGTACACACGTTGGATCAATATACTTATCGATTTTTTCGAATGGTGATCAGGAATTGGAATATACCATTTGGATACCATCTGATGTTGGGTAAGGAATCTGTTATCAGTGTTGGGATAATCAGACTCGTTTTCATCGAGATATAAGCGTTTCCACTATATGTGATATGGCTGTTTCACTGTAAAAGCCATGAGGAAATAATAGCAGCGATTATCAGCGCACGAGCGTGCGTGCGCACACATATACTATCGACCATCTAGCGTTTATTTGAAAACGATTCATAAATAGACCGACAAATGATAACGTTCTGGAATATTCCAGTAAAAGGCGATTATCAGGGAATGTGTTGTTTTTTCTTCGAAACAGAGTGCTTTTCAAAATGCTATAAAAAGGAAATTAAGCGATAAAAACACAATCTGCTTTGCCAATGTTGACTGGAAAATGATTCTTTGATAAGCGATGGGCAGATTAGACACATAGCATAATTTAAAACATAGATTAGGCGATAGTAACGTTACATGGGCCGTGGACCGTGGCATCAACAGGGTAAAAAGGAAAACACGGCGTGGCGCTCAAAGTGTTAACAGGTTTAGCGCCAGAGGTCGCTATGGGCGTTGGGCCGTTGTGTGCCAGCGCTCTGTTCAATGGGAATAAGTTCCGGTATTTGCAGTGCTAAACCTATATTAAATATTATAGCTATGGATCTAATAACAACGTCGATTGTCAGTGAGTTGCTTCCGGTCAACATGCAAAAAAACAGATAATCTTTTCATCCATACATTTCCGTTTTATACCGTGGTGAATATGAGTATAGTTTTAGAGTGATCCTGTGTAATCCCAGGGAACTCCGGCAAACAGCGTTTCAGTGCATTTCATTATAAATCGTGCCATTTCTCGCCTGATTATTGAATCAATCTGAAATCAACGCTAGATTATCGCTATTATGTTTCATCATGCATGCACGAAAGGGTGGGGGGGGGGGGTTCTATGCTTCGAGCGCCACCAACGGCATACATTACAGATACACGTTGCCATCGCGGGGGAAAAATCATTGGATCAACGCAAGATTGATAACATATAGTCCTTACCTCGTCTATGATGTACTGCAAAAAGAATAATCCAATTATCTGATCGCCATTCCAAATACTGATCGCGGTCGTGTGTCCAACGTTCATCCACCAAAACACATGAACCGGCGGTGCTCGAGTGTCCCCAGTCCGTGTGTTATAACGTGACCGAGAAAGAAAACCAAAGCCAGAGGCCCAAGCCAGAGGCTTTCCAATGATGTGCAATACCGGCCGCAAGGCATTAGGCGGTGGTATTGGCCATTTGCGATTTCAGAGCCATTCCCAATGATAACATCAGACTGGATGGATGAATTATGAATGGATATAGCGAATAAAAGAAATAACGATTAAAACCCGACTTTTCTCGGGTTTGGCGCTCAAGCGATGGCGAGTTAACCCGACTTATCTCGGGCCTGGCGCCGAATGTGTTAATGATTACTCTACATAAAATGTTTTATCTATAGCACCTTTAAAATTAGAGGTGCACTAATGCCAACATTCAGGACAGATGAGAAGCTCGCATTACAGGAACAAGTGTATCAGGACATGTTTATTTGCTGAGGGAAGCGCTTGAGAGATACTACGGATATCGTCGTGCACCTCTATTTTAAAATCATAACAGTGTCATGTCTCTGATGTTTCCCTGTGTGTCTGGTTACCAGAGAGAAGCTATAAGAAGTCCAAGAAACACAAGAAGAAGCAGAAGAAGAGACGCCACAAGTCTGTAAGTAAAGAAGGTTAAAAGGTGGATAACTTTTCAGGGGTAGTAGGGGTCTGGTAGGCTGTGTGTTTGCTGACCCCGACCTTTGACCTTCCAGGGGTCTCCGGAGTCAGAAGGGGACAAGAAGGGAAGAGAGAGGGACAGCAAGCGTGAGAAGGACCAGGAGAAAGACAAGGAGAACGACAAGTCCAGAGGGAAGCCTCACTCCGACTCCAAACAGAAGTCTCCTAAGCGGAAGGCTGCCAAAGAAGAGGTGGGTTCTCCTAATACAGCTGTTAAAAGACCTGGTTCAAAGAGGAGGTGTTAGAGACCTGGTTCAAAGAGGAGGTGGGTTCTCCTAATACAGCTGTTAAGAGACCTGGTTCAAAGAGGAGGTGTTAGAGACCTGGTTCAAAGATGAGGTGGGTTCTCCTAATACAGCTGTTTGACCTGGTTCAAAGAGGAGGTGGGTTCTCCTAATACATCTGTTAGATACCTGGTTCAAAGAGGAGGTGGGTTCTCCTAATACAGCTGTTAGATACCTGGTTCAAAGAGGAGGTGGGTTCAACCGTTCTCCTAATACAGCTGTTAGAGACCTGGTTCAAAGAGGAGGTGGGTTCTCCTAATACAGCTGTTAGAGACCTGGTTCAAAGAGGAGGTGGGTTCTCCTAATACAGCTGTTAGAGACCTGGTTCAAAGAGGAGGTGGGTTCTCCTAATACAGCTGTAAGAGACCTGGTTCAAAGAGGAGGTGTTAGAGACCTGGTTCAAAGAGGAGGTGGGTTCTCCTAATACAGCTGTAAGAGACCTGGTTCAAAGAGGAGGTGTTAGAGACCTGGTTCAAATAGGAGGTGGGTTCTCCTAATACAGCTGTTAGAGACCTGGTTCAAAGAGGAGGTGTTAGAGACCTGGTTCAAAGAGGAGGTGGGTTCTCCTAATACAGCTGTTAGATACCTGGTTCAAAGAGGAGGTAGGTTCTCCTAATACAGCTGTTAGAGACCTGGTTCAAAGAGGAGGTGGGTTCTCCTAATACAGCTGTTAGAGACCTGGTTCAAAGAGGAGGTGGGTTCTCCTAATACAGCTGTTAAGAGACCTGGTTCAAAGAGGAGGTGGGTTCTCCTAATACAGCTGTTAGAGACCTGGTTCAAAGAGGAGGTGGGTTCTCCTAATACAGCTGTTAGATACCTGGTTCAAAGAGGAGGTGGGTTCTCCTAATACAGCTGTTAGAGACCTGGTTCAAAGAGGAGGTGGGTTCTCCTAATACAGCTGTAAGAGACCTGGTTCAAAGAGGAGGTGTTAGAGACCTGGTTCAAAGAGGAGGTGGGTTCTCCTAATACAGCTGTAAGAGACCTGGTTCAAAGAGGAGGTGTTAGAGACCTGGTTCAAATAGGAGGTGGGTTCTCCTAATACAGCTGTTAGAGACCTGGTTCAAAGAGGAGGTGTTAGAGACCTGGTTCAAAGAGGAGGTGGGTTCTCCTAATACAGCTGTTAGATACCTGGTTCAAAGAGGAGGTAGGTTCTCCTAATACAGCTGTTAGAGACCTGGTTCAAAGAGGAGGTGGGTTCTCCTAATACAGCTGTTAGAGACCTGGTTCAAAGAGGAGGTGGGTTCTCCTAATACAGCTGTTAAGAGACCTGGTTCAAAGAGGAGGTGGGTTCTCCTAATACAGCTGTTAGAGACCTGGTTCAAAGAGGAGGTGGGTTCTCCTAATACAGCTGTTAGATACCTGGTTCAAAGAGGAGGTGGGTTCTCCTAATACAGCTGTTAGAGACCTGGTTCAAAGAGGAGGTGGGTTCTCCTAATACAGCTGTAAGAGACCTGGTTCAAAGAGGAGGTGTTAGAGACCTGGTTCAAAGAGGAGGTGGGTTCTCCTAATACAGCTGTAAGAGACCTGGTTCAAAGAGGAGGTGTTAGAGACCTGGTTCAAATAGGAGGTGGGTTCTCCTAATACAGCTGTTAGAGACCTGGTTCAAAGAGGAGGTGTTAGAGACCTGGTTCAAATAGGAGGTGGGTTCTCCTAATACAGCTGTTAGAGACCTGGTTCAAAGAGGAGGTGGGTTCTCCTAATACAGCTGTTAGAGACCTGGTTCAAAGAGGAGGTGGGTTATTTTCCTAATACGGCTTTAGAGACCTGGTTCAGAGGGTCTTCAAGGTTCCCTACCAACTACCGTACTTTTCGCACTATAAGCCGCACCTGACTATAAGCCGCAGCAGCTAAATTGAATGATGTGTACATATATAAGCCGCACTGGACTATAAGCCGCAGGTGTTTTAATGTTTAATTACCATATGTAATTAGCATTGGGACACAATACTGTCGGACAAATAACACGAATTAACTCATTCACAAGTTGTATTAAGTTTGGCAAATAAGGGAACAGATAAATAACATTTCAATGCAGTCAAAAAAGCAATATTTTGATTTTTACATTTTCGGGTTTGGTCACGTCGAGTCACATATAAGCCGCACCGTTATATAAGCCGCAGGGTCGAAAAATGGGGGGAAAAGCCGCGGCTTATAGTCCGAAAAGTACGGTACATGAAATCTATTTAAAAAAAAATCATACATAGTTATATGCAGGTGTATAAGTAGGTATATAAGATTATATGCAGGTATAGGATATATATATGCAGTAAATATAAATATCTAAATGTGTATATACACAGGCATTAAAGCCTTCCGTCTTGAGACTGATATCCGTCAATTTGATTCGGAGTTCCGTCATTTGTCAGTCGTGACTGATTTTAACCTGGTATAATATGATTTGTAGATGCATAGAGATTGAAACTAAATTGAGCCAATCAGAGGCGTCAAATATGAAAAAGGGCATTTTGACCAATCAAACATGAGCTTGACGTACACACACGCTACGCTGCTCGCAGTGCCCTCCCCCTCCCCTCACAGACCCGTCTTGTCAACATCCTCTCATTCGCTCCGAAGATAGCAAGCGTGCAGGTCCTCTTTTAACACCACTGAAGCATTAAACAATGGCCCAGTAAACTATTCACTTTAGTTTAATACACAAGGCATTGTCTAACGTTATCTAGCTGATAGCTCATAACATAATTGAAATTCGTTTTTGCAGCTGTGGCTAACGTTAGCTAGCTACCGATCTTCGGCTGTCTAACGTTAGCTACCTAGCAACTGTAGCTAGCTAATACGGTCTGCGCTGGCTGGCTAACTTTTATGGAGCTAACTAACTGTACAAATCGATGTGATTGGCTGAGACTGTATTTTGTACGGTTGGCTACCTGGCTGTTGTGGATTCGGGTAGCCAGCTAGCAGCTAACATCAACTCAACATCAACACTCTGAGCTAGTTTGCCGACAGCAATGTAACAAACAATATGGTCCGTGCGGAACCCTTATCCCCAACACATAGTTCCATGTGTGAATAATGTTGAGCCACCACAAACGATGAATCCAAAGTTTAATATAGTAAGAATAGTACTAGGCTATATTATAACACATCTTTGCAAGTAGATTACATTAGCAAAATGCCCTTTTGACATGTAGCCTACATATTCATAATCATGAAAGTTTATTTGGAAGTATTTTATATTTTGTACTTAGTTTTAAAGTGGTCAGACAGTTCCCTCTGTGTGTAATAGAGACAGTCTTCACACATTCATAAATAACACTTACAGAAAAGCTTATTGTGCACTGTAATAAAATACTTTGTTCAATGGGGGATTTTTTATGTACCGAATACCGTGAAATCGTGGTAATTTTGCCCAAGGTTATCGTACCCTCAAAATGTCATACCGGCACATGCCTAGTTACACTATAGGCTACACTACTAGGTCTACACTATACTATAGTTTAAAGCTACTTTCACTGTTTTACTGCATTACAGTACTGTTATATTGTAATTTTTATATATATATTGTTGGTGCTCCTTACATTTTGGTGGGTGCTCCTACATTTTTGCTGGTGCTCCCAACTTTTTGAAGTTGGGAGCACCAGTGCTACCAAGTAAAAAATTTAATTTCGAGCCCTGCATAATTTGAACTATACATAACTTGAACTATAGACAATACATAATTTGAACTATACACAATACTGAATTTGAACTATACACAATACTGAAAAGTTACAGTATGTAGATTTGTTTATTTGTATGACAAAGTCAGTCAACCCTTGCATCAGTTAATTTAATGAATTGAAAACAGCATTGATATTACGTAAAAGCAAACTGGCAATAGAAAAGATGTTCAAAATGATCTAGTTCCCTTAAAACGCTAACGCTATTAAATAAAATAGTAGTGGAGGTTAAAATAAGAATATGACTTGGCCTGAAAAAAGTTCAGTCAGGAGATATTTTTTTTTGCTTTAATCCCTGTATACAGCACTGTTGTACCTGCTATCAGAGTTATATGGGTCTATAGCAGTGGTGCCCAACCAGTCGATCGCGATCGACAGGTAGATCGCGGGCTGATTTCAAGTAGATCTTGATTAATAAAATGTGATTATTAAAAAAAGAAAAAAGATTTTTTTTTTTGCTAAATCAACTCTTCCTCTCCTTGTTAACTACAACAAGCAATGCTGTTTGTTATTTAAGATGAGGTCGGACTCGGCACTGACAGATTTGTGTTCATTATGCTGCTTTTATAAAGCCTCAAATGACGGCTTACAATATACAATTTTGGCTGGTAGCTCTCGGGCTAGGTGGTAAATAAAAAAAGTAGATCTTGGTTCAAAAAAGGTTGGCCACCCCTGGTCTATAGTATGAGGTAGGTAGTTGTGATTACTAGGATTAGAGAGTAGACCATATGAGTATTAATCATTTATTTAATGGGCTGGATGGTATTCGGTCATATTAATACTCGGGACTTTTCTAAAATGCAAAAGCTCAGAATATGACTGTTCATTATTATTAAATGTTAGTGCAGATTATTTCACTATTTTCTATCGCATAGCCACAATTGGAATGTAAATAAAACTTTTTTTATTTTTATTTTTAGTAGTTTTATTCAGTCATCACACACAATACAATATGCACAATCATTCAACAATCTTTGATTTAGCAGTGACTGAAAAAGTACAGGCTGAAGCATAATGCTTATACATGCCTGTCCTATATTCTTAACATAATTAACACATTCTGTGCCACGCCTCTTCCGGGAAGCGGCTATGCTCATGCCACCCATTAAACCAATGTAGTCAGTCACCTTGTTTGTAGAGCTATAACTATATTATAGCTATGGATACAATACTATAGTCATTTGACACTGGGTTTCTTCCGGTCAAGATGCAAAAAAGAAGAAAAAAAATCCATTCATACCATACGTTCTCGTTTTATACCGTGGTGAATAGGAGTGGTATTTCGGAATGATCCGGGCCAATTCCTGAGAGGCTGGTTATAAGCCGCAATGTGTATTATACCAAATCCATTCGCGTTTTGTCCCTACACATGCTACGATTAAAAAATCAAATGCATATGATCGGTATTATGTTCCATCATGAATGCATGAAAGGGGGGGGGGGGGGGGGGTAGTTTTTCGATGCTTTGATCGTCACCAACGGAATACGTTATGGAGTAGCGTTACACACATACGCTCGGATCGCAATGACAACATTCTTGGATCAACGCAAGATTGATACCATATAGCCCTTACCTTGACTAGGATGTACCCCGAAAAGAATATTCCAATTATCTGATCGCCATTCCAAGTATTGATGTCCATCGTTTCGCCAACATAATCCAACACAGATTCGCTCGATACTGCCGCCTGGTAGGATGCGGCCGGTACTGCACCTTCGGATTCCCAGTATGCATTTTTCAGATAACACACAGCTCCCTGAGATTGAATAGGGTATTCAAATCGGGAAAAAAGTAAAAACTACCCAGAAACGAGAATCTTCGTTTATGGCACTGAACGGTTGCGGCCCAGAAACGAGAATTCTCGTGAACTGCACTGAATGTGTTAAGACTCAAACAGTATTATAAAAAAATAAATATGAATAATAATTCACATTTGTAATATTCAAAAATAGCTATACAAACCTTATTATTATTATTATTTTACCAAATGTTTCTGTCTCTGTTCCTCCAGGGTGGCTGGGACACATCAGGCAGTGAGCTCAGTGAAGGAGAGCTGGAGAAGAGGAGGAGAACTTTGCTGGAACAACTGGATGCACCGTGATTGTCCTCTCTCTGTCTGTCTCCCTCTGTCTCTCTCTCCTCCTCAGCCAACATGCATTCCCCTCCATGCTCACCTGACTGTACTACACACACACACACACACATGCCACGCTGGATCCACTGTGTGGACATCTCCCCCGTGACCTGGTTTCTTAAAGCTAAGGGTCGGGGACCCAAAAAGAAGGCCGCCTTCTAGTGGGTCACATGACTAAAATAGTAATGTGTTTGCGACGTGTCCTGCCCCCCACTCCTGAACTGCCATGACATTCAGATCAAACTGTCAAACTAGCCGTTGAAGATCAAATCTGATCTAGCATCAGTTTGCCGTCTTCAATACGAGTTAGACGTCCAGCGCGTTCGTAGAGGCGCCTCTCATTTGGGTCCCCGATTGAGCTTTAAGAAACCATGTATGTTATTGTATGATGATGACAGTGTGCTACTGTACACTTTGATGTCAGAAAGCCCTTTTTTTTGTTGCCTTCATTCTGCTTCAGATATATTTTTAGTCTGTTGTACATGTTTGTTTTTTTTGCCCAGTTTTGATATTGAATTAATATCATATCGCCATAGTGACCACAACAAAAATTGGCGGATCTAGAAATACTGTTTAGGAAAAAGATTTGGAAACTCTAGTTGACTAGTCAATATTTCTGGTTAAAATGTTGCTTTTTTTTAACTTAATCGGAACTGTATGTCCAAGATCTTGATTTGAGCATTTGTTATAAAAAAAATTATAAAATGAAAAAAAAATCCTTAGAGACATGTAATAAAATACTATTTCCATTGAGTCTTAATTTGTATCAATATTTTATTTCACATTTGAAAGCAATGCTTTCAACAACTCATAGCATGACAACAAACAACATTTATATTTAGTGTAAATAGTTTATTTGATCATGTTCATTGCAAATCTCAGATCACCTAACTTAAAATAAAGTTATGTAAAGTATTTTGTAATAAGCACACAATGCCTAAAATACATGTCTGATGAGGAAAACATAAACATGCCAGTATTATCCAGTCAGAGTTGGAAGCTGACAGACCGTGGGACTCACATAGGAAATAAGAGATGAATTTGTAGTACATGCTTTAGTGGAGAGTAGGTTCTAAAACTTTCAGTTTTTATCAAGTTTTTTTTTATAACCAATCTATAAAGATTTGAGAATGTATGTTATATCAAAAATACTTGCAGTTGAAATGTATATTTGGAAAGGCTCTGAAGAAGCCTGTTTGTTTTAATGCACATCTACTGTCCATATCTTTTAAGAATTTCACTATGAAATAGTATCTCAATAAAGGCTTTTCAACTTTCGGACAGAAGAGCACCATGGATCTTTTTTCTGAATTATATTTGGACTTGATGGAACTGAAGGTGAACCAACCCCTAGTGGAAAACCTGTGGCCCAGAGCAGAGTGTCTCCCGAAGCCGCCGAACACATCACAACCCAGCTAATAGACCTGTTCACCGTTTACAAACGTACCGCGTTTGAGCCAATCGGCAATACCAACCGAGTCACGTGACTATTATGGGTGCTTTCACACTAGGCATCCGGGGCCGTTTCCGAGCACTATTGCCCCAAAAGTAGTGTAGTGAGAACGCTGCGTTCCGTCCCCGGGGACGGATAACCATTCCGTGTCCACATGAAAAGGTGGTCTGGGGAACGAATCAGCGTCCCCGGGCACGGAACGATTGCAAATGTGAGCACAACTGTACCAAAACACGGAAGAGGCTTGCTGTAACAACGTGACGACGTCATAACTATTCGACTGCCCATTGTGGAATTCAAAAGAATAGGTCAGTTTCTCACCTTATTGACGAATGCGAGTAGCATCTTAGCATAACAAAGGCATTTCTTGATGCGAAGGACGACTCCATTGTACAGGTTGACAATTTCTCTAACAACTTGTCGCATACTAGATGACGCAAGTGTACTCTTGTGTTCATTGGCGGATCGCAAACCAACTAGGTGCATACCGCCACTTGCTGTATCGGGGTGTTGCTCCCTCAAGTGTGCTCGGGAACGAAATGAGATTGGTAGTGTGAAAGCTGGCCGGCGGGGGGACTATCGTTCTCTGGAACGGAACAGAGCCAACCGTTCCTAATGTGAAAACACCCTATGTCGCCTCGGACCTGCAGCACCAAAATAAGTACAACAGGGCAGGGTGGCTACGTGGCGTAGTGGGCAAGGCGCTCGCCACGAATGACTGAGACGCTGGGCTTGCCTGTTCGAGCCCAGCGCTCCACATTGCTTTCAATTTAGCTGGCCGTCCGTACTAATACACATTGGCCGTATTAGGGGGTGGGAAACTGATGGGTGGGGATCGGGCGTTGTGGACAGCGACTCCTACAGGTCGGTTGGTGCGCCTGCGCAGTAGAATCAGGAAGTGTCGGGGGCAGCGTGAGCCTCCCACGCGTTACTCCTCGCCACTGAGAGATCGAGCTGCGCAGGTGAAAAGATGCGACTGCTGTTACCTCAAGTACCGGAGGGGACTTGTGCTATGTATGACTTAGTCCACATTGCAGCTGGCTTGTGGGAGGCAAGAAACAGCGTTCGTGACAGGGGAGGGTTGAATTGGATGATACGAAATTGGGATGGGAGAAAATATAGAAAATGGGAGAAAAAGTGGATAAAAAAAAAAGAAGTACAACAGGGCTCTGGAGAAACCATGACACTCCCCTGACTAAAAGTAGTTTCAAATGAAAACGGCTGTATGTCATTTTGCCAAATCAGCACGGCTGTGAGTGTGTCTTTCACCTTTTACACATCTAGCTTTGGCATGGATTGATTGTTTAGAGCGCTAGCATGGCTAACAAATGCAAATATATTGTAGTCTGCCCCGTTGTTCCGACCAGGATTACGTTCCTTTCTGCTTCGGGTCTGCGCACGCATACCGGTATTTGTCATGACGTCGTCGGCGAACAGGTCTATAGAACTCGACACTAGTTACATTGTGCATCAGTTACACTAGGCTACATCTGCACAGTTGAAGATAAATCTGAATATAATGTATACATGTAGCTGGTGACGTTGCTCTGTGACAGACCCTCCTCTGTTAATGCTTTAACCCTTTCACTACCATACTACAGAAGGTTAACCCTTTACTATCACTACAGAAATGTAACCGTCTGTAGTGTGATAGTAAAGGGTTAACCTTCTGTAGTGGTAGTGAAAGGGTTAAACCGCTGTTGAGGCTTCATTAAATATACAACATGGAAACAAAATAAAACGATAAGTTAAAATAACATTCAAATTGTAAAGCACAGGGCATTGCAATTTTGTTTAAACAATATGTACAATATTAACCTTCCAGTAATGTAGTGAATTAAGAAAAAAAAAAAAGGGGGGGTTTATAGCAAAATATCTGTACATTTAGAAAAAAAACTGTTGAACTTTGAAAGCCAGGTGACTAACGAGGTGCTTTAAAGACCCGGAAACAATGGAAGCTTGTGTCAAATGGAGCGACATGGGAAAAACGGCTGAAACAAGGAACCAGTGGTTAAATACTATACATTAAAATACAATAAGTGAGTAGACACAGTTTGCCTAGATACTGATTGGCCTTTTTAAAAGTGTTCAGAGCTAAAAATAATTCTAAGTTAGATCCAGTTTTCGCAATAAGAGTATAAAGCCTCAACGTCTTCCTACATTCTCTGCACTTTGGACAAAAGCCTTCTGCCGCGTAACGCGTTCTTTACTCAAACTCATTCAGGAACCTCCCGGTACGGTCCGACGGACACGGTCCCCTGCTGGTGCAGCGCTTCAAACGGACGACGGCACTTGAGTTCTACTTGAGCACACAGTCTAGTTCTACACGAATAGAGCTAGGAATTGACGGCCTGGTCCAGGAAACCGTGGCAATCGATGAGTGAGATGTTATTAATGGAAGCTAGCGTGGAGAGAGGTTCAAGCTACACGGTTCACATTAGCCTGGTCTCGTTTTATAATCGCGTCTATTTTTTTTCAGTCTCAATACTTGTAGTATCTTTGATATTAACTGTCGACATACAGTATTACACGACATAGTAGTACACAAGTCTACCTTGTACTTGCGTCGAGCTTCGTTAGTTTTGGATCACAAACTACCGTTTTCTTTAAAAACACTAATACGTGTCCCGTTTTTGAAGAGTCGATCAGCCATTCTTTTAGTAAAAAGAAAATAAACTGAAAAGCGAAAGAATGAAATCTTAATAAAAAATAAAGAAAGTGCTGGTTGAGCGCACAGCTGTCTTCCAGTGGGAATGGAAACGGAACCGGAATGTAATGTAATGAGATACTATGGAATCTTCCATATTCATCACCGACCGGAAGAGGAATAGTAACAGCTGTGTGTGGGGGAACATCGTCCCGGTACATTCTACACAGATTCTCCCAGGAAGCGTCTCCTGCTACAGACGCCGTGTCCAGCTGTACGTCGTCACAGGGGTCTTATACAGTTAAAGACAAGTGTCCGGCAGCTGTACGTCTTACAGCCCGCCCTCCACAGGATCTATTGCTTGATGTGACGATGATAATAATAATAATGAAAAAGAAAGACAGTCATCATCAAGACAAAATGACATCAGATCACTGAAAAAGAAAGAGACTCAGTTCAGGCACTTGGCTCGTCTCAAGGTTCCTCAAAGACCTTTCAGACACTTTAGTTCATCTCCTTTCCTTCCCCAAGGTTCCTCAAAGACCTTTCAGACACTTTAGTTCATCTCCTTTCCTTCCCCACAGTCCTACAAAGCGAGAACCTGCTACCAGCGCCACAGACATGGAATAACATCACAATGTATTCTTATGTAGTATATACATATACATCTACATGGCTACCTCTCATCCTTCACTCCTCGCTCTTCATCACATCCGTCATCGCCTTCTTCTCTCCCGTCCCCCCTCCCCCTGTCCTTTGCACATGCTCAGTTCCCTCATTCACATGACCACTTCAGAGTTATTTGCTGGCCGCAGGTTCTGGTCGTCGAAGCGCCTCCTGACGCTCCTTCTCACGCCGTCTGCCCTCCTGTACGGCTGGTTCCTCAGATCTGGGGGAGAGAGGAGGTCAGAGGTCAGTCGTCCCGTCCTCATCCTCTGGGGGAACGAGCCTGCAGGCTCAGTGGCGCTGGCAGCCAGTCTAACTAAAGCAGCATGAGCATAGATATATAACTAGATGGTGCAAGGGGGAGTCTCCAGTGTAGTTCACCGGTGGCCATCTTGTCACACTCAGGCATCACGCCCACTCATAACATGAATGTCTATGGTGCATGTACTATTGAAATAACCATAGCTTGCTAAATTTTCAACCGATTTACAAACGGTTTGGTTTATTACAAACGTTATTAACGTGGCTATGATTCAGGATGCTTGGAGATGTTGAAATTATTTTCATATGAAAGTCCATTATAAGTGCAGTATGATAACTACATCTGACGTTTATAACAAACCAAACCGTTTGAAAATCGGTTGAAAATTTTGCAAGCCATGGTTATTTCAATAGTACATGCACCATAGACATTCATGTTATGAGTGGGCGTGCTGCCTGTGGCAAGATGGCCGCCATGTGGCAACGTTGGTCTCCATTGGAGTCATCTAGCCTTTATATACTGTATGTCCAAGAGTGTGAGGTTCTAGACAGAGAGACTCCACCACAACACTTCTCTACAGGAGCCTACGTTCAGCATCTGGTTCAAACTAAAAGAGCAGCTACTGCCCCCTAGAGGTGCATCTTCCACACAGCATGTTAACACGAGTAACACATTAACGTACCGTTAGCTGGATTTCCAAAAAGTACTGGAAGTTGTGAAAAACAGAACATAAGAATGCTGAGTTTTCTTTCTCCTTTTAATCATAAAAGACATGCAATGTTTATAAGAGGGTAGAGAGGAGGAGGTAAAGGAAGATGTTTATAAGAGGAGGTGATGGAAGATGTTTATAAGAGGGTAGAGAGGAGGTGAAGGAAGATGTTTATAAGAGGAGGTGATGGAAGATGTTTATAAGAGGGTAGAGGAGGTGAAGGAAGATGTTTATAAGAGGAGGTGATGGAAGACATTTAAAAGAGGGTAGAGAGGAGGTGAAGGAAGATGTTTATAAGAGGAGGTGATGGAAGATGTTTATAAGAGGGTAGAGGAGGTGATGGAAGACATTTAAAAGAGGGTAGAGAGGAGGTGAAGGAAGATGTTTATAAGAGGAGGTGATGGATGGCGGCTACGTGGCGTAGTGGGCAAGGCGCTCGCCACGAATGCGGAGACGCTGGGCTCGCCTGTTCGAGCCCAGCGCTCCACATTGCTTTCAGTTTAGCTGGTCGTTCATACTAATACACATTGGCCGTATTAGGGGGTGGGAAACTGATGGGTGGGGATCGGGCGTTGTGGACAGCGACTCCTACAGGTCGGTTGGTGCGCCTGCGCAGTAGAATCAGGAAGTGTTGGGGGCAGTGTGAGCCTCCCACGCGTTACTCCTCGCCACTGAGAGATCGAGCTGCGCAGGTGAAAAGATGCGACTGCTGTTACCTCAAGTACCGGAGGGGACTTGTGCTATGTATGACTTAGTCCACATTGCAGCCGGCTTGTGGGAGGCAAGAAACAGCGTTCGTGACAGGGGAGGGTTGAATTGGATGATACGAAAATTGGGATGGGAGAAAATATATAGAAAATGGGAAAAAAAAGTGGATCAAAAAAAAAGAGGAGGTGATGGAAGATGTTTATAAGAGGAGGTGATGGAAGATGTTTAAAGGGGGTAGAGAGGTGAGGGAAGATGTTTATAAGAGGGTAGAGAGGAGGAGGTGAAGGAAGATGTTTATAAGAGGGTAGAGGAGGAGGAGATGGAAGATGTTTATAAGAGGGTAGAGGAGATGGAAGGTGTTTATAAGAGGGTAGAGAGGAGGAGATGGAAGATGTTTATAAGAGGGTAGAGAGGAGGTGAATGTATTTATAAGAGGGTAGAGAGGAGGTGAATGTATTTATAAGAGGGTAGAGAGGAGGTGAAGGGAGATGTTTATAAGAGGGTAGAGAGGAGGTGAAGGGAGATGTTTATAAGAGGGTAGAGAGGTGGTGAAGGGAGATGTTTATAAGAGGGTAGAGAGGAGGTGAAGATGTTTATAAGAGGGTAGAGAGGAGGTGAAGATGTTTATAAGAGGGTAGAGAGGAGGTGAAGGGAGATGTTTATAAGAGGGTAGAGAGGAGGAGGTGAAGGGAGATGTTTATAAGAGGGTAGAGAGGAGGTAAAGGGAGATGTTTAGAAGAGGGTAGAGAGGAGGTGAAGGGAGATGTTTATAAGAGGAGGAGATGAGGGAAGATGTTTATAAGAGGGTAGAGAGGAGGAGGTGGAAGATGTTTATAAGAGGGTAGAGAGGAGGAGGTGATGGAAGATGTTTATAAGAGGAGGTGATGGAAGATGTTTATAAGAGGAGGTGATGGAAGATGTTTATAAGAGGGTAGAGAGGAGGAGGTGAAGGTGTTTATAAGAGGAGGTGATGGAAGATGTTTATAAGAGGGTAGAGAGGAGGAGGTGAAGGTGTTTATAAGAGGAGGTGAAGGAAGGTGTTTATAAGAGGGTAGAGAGGAGGTGAAGATGTTTATAAGAGGGTAGAGAGGAGGTGAAGGGAGTTGTTTATAAGAGGAGGTGATGGAAGATGTTTATAAGAGGAGGTGATGGAAGATGTTTATAAGAGGGTAGAGAGGAGGTGATGGAAGGTGTTTATAAGAGGGTAGAAAGGAGGTGATGGAAGATGTTTATAAGAGGGTAGAGAGGAGGTGAAGGAAGAAGAGACGGAAGGAGGAAGAGGAGTAAACTGAGGAGGAGAGGAAGAGGAGTATAAACTGACTGCCCACAGTGGGAGGAGAGGACAGGGGGAGGGAGGAGATGACAGGAAGAGAGAGGAGAGGACGGGGAGGGAGGAGAGGACAGGAGGAGGGAGGAGAGGACAGGAAGAGAGGACGATGGAGGAGAGGACAGGAGGAGGGAGGAGAGGACAGGAATAGGAGGGGGAGAGGACAGGAAGAGAGAGGAGAGGACAGGAAGAGGAGGAGAGGACAGGAGGAGGAGGGAGGAGAGGACGGGAAGAGAGGACGATGGAGGAGAGGACAGGAGGAGGGAGGAGATGACAGGAATAGGAGGGGGAGAGGACAGGAAGAGAGAGGAGAGGACAGGAAGAGGAGGGAGGAGAGGACAGGAGGAGGAGGGAGGAGAGGACGGGGAAGGAGGAGAGGACAGGAAGAGGGAGGAGAGGACGGGGAGGGAGGAGAGGACAGGAAGAGGAGGGGGAGAGGACAGGAGGAGGAGAGGACAGGAAGAGGAGGGGGAGAGGACAGGAAGAGAGAGGAGAGGACAGGAAGAGGAGGGAGGAGAGGACAGGAGGAGGAGAGGACAGGAGGAGGGAGGAGAGGACAGGGGGAGGAGGGAGGAGAGGACAGGAGGAGGAGGGAGGGAGGGAGGGTCATAAGGAGCAGCTTGCCAGGTCTGGGACACATCCATCACCACACGGTGTTACTGGAGGAGTTCCTTACCCTGGAGTAGACATTGGGACATTTAGTAATATTATTCTTCTTTAAGGCTAGACGAAGAGAAGACAAAACGGAGGTTAGAAAAAGGACAGAGGCACAGTGACCAGGGGTTAGGGGAGAGAGGAGAGGCGGTTTGGCCTGGCAGGGGGGGGGGGGGGGGGGGGCAGGCAAGAGGCAGAGGCTGCTAAGGCAACGCCAGGACAGAACAGAGAGAGACAGACGAGGGCAGGAGAGGTGGCAGGGCTGGAGGCTGTTAAATGATACAGCTGGCACAGGGGAAAGGCCAGGGGGGAGAGAGATGGAGAGAGAGAGGGAAGGAGAGAGAGAGAGACATGGAGAGAGAGAGCTGGAGAGAGACAGGGGGAGAGAGGGAGACAGGGAGGGAGAGAGAGAGAGACAGGGAGAGAGAGAGACAGGGAGGGAGAGAGAGAGACAGGGAGAGAGAGAGGGAGAGAGAGAGGAAGGATCAAAGCTTTTCTAGTTCTGTCTCTAAACCCAGACTGCTCTGCAGAGTGGCTACCAGCAGGGGACCCATTTCACACTTTATAGAAGAATTACAAACCAAAAAACACATGTTTCCAAACACAGAATAGAATTAAGGTTGAATAGGATCTTAAAAAAAAAAAAAAAAAAATATGAAGCATGCATGCAGCCAGGTACACACTGATGATTACAAACCATTTCCTGAAAGGTACCCCTATAAATTGACGTTGATTCAGTGAATGCACCTGGCGGCTGTATGTTAGTGGCACACGTCAAGAAAATGGCACTTTTCAAAAAAGGCAAAACGGTACTGAAGATAAAACATGCCATGCAACACGTTAGTGAATGTGACCGCGGTGTCCACATGACAGGAGGGTGACCTATCAGCAGGTGGCAGAGCCGAGCACAAGGTCAGGACAGCTGGGAGAACAGGGATGCATTGTGGGTATGGAGCGGGCATGGGGGGGGGGGGGGAGCAATTGGCATGCAAGGACAATGGTGATATACATGATGAACATACAAACAGTTTTCATTGACAAAGAAAAGCAAGTATAATGTCACAGTCTCTTCCACCATTAACCCTTTCTCCGCCGATGACGTGTTAAGACGTCATTCTCCGCCATGCGTAATCTGCCAATGACGTCTTACAGCGTCTTTGAGATCAATATTTCATATTTTCGTCATGGTATTCACATTTCACCCACGGAGTCTTTGCTGGTGTTGTAGGACTCCGCTCAACTCTGTAACGCCGGAAGTGCTTAGTCCGTCCCCTATTCTGTCCGGCCACTCGCTATCGCTTGCGGGACTCTATCCAGACACCGTGCATATCGATCCGTTGCCATAACTCAATAAACAACATGATTGGACGTGTATTAGTATTATACAAACCGGAACTGGATCACCTAGATCAACATCCCATAATAGCGATCTTTTTGCTCCACGCTCATCACCCAATGGTAAGAGGAGACTGGGGTGAGTTTCAGCGTTTTTCTTTACCATTTTCGATACAAACTGCTCTGATCTATATATCACCCATACTACATAAATCATTTAACGTCGGCCATTGAATTATAAACGACCCCCCCCCCCCTCCGGTCAACCGCAGATGATCAGTCAACACGTCTAGGACCGTGTACAGTTGACATTTTTTATCTGGCGTCGATCGGTAGCAAACTGCATTTGATGATCTAATATATGCATTTATGGCTATATCTCACGTTCTATGAAATACTGCAGAAAACGATAAAAACATATTTATACTCTAGACCGTATTATTGTATGAATGTGTGAATGAAAAAGTTAAACGTTCCTACATCCTGAACGATAGATAATTGATGTTGAATGGGCCATAGTAATGTCAATTTAGCAATACAATTTAAAAAGTTATAGCCCTGCAAAGAAGGTGAACATCTCCATAGACAAATAGAGCTGGCAGAGAGGCTACAAGGATGGATATAAGCTCCGGCAATGAATGGGTTAACCTGCAGGAATCAGTATAATATATAAATAAACTAGAGATGATGCTTCAAGCTACAACTAATTGTCCCTAAACTAACTGTTCTCTTGACAGAAAGTGCAACATAGTGTCTCAACAGCGTCAGAAAAGCCTCCACTGTTCCATGAATTAAACGGTGCTATTGACTTTTCCACCACTAGATGGCGCCTGTCAACCTTCCTCAATGTGTCTCAAGGGTAAACATAGATTCTCCGATTACTCTGCGTGACCTCTGTTTTCACTCTGTGACATTATGGTTTGCTGTGGTTGATTCACACAACACACACAATGGTGATGATGAAAAACACATAACAGTGATGATGAAGAACACGCAACGGTGATGATGAAAAACACATAACAGTGATGATGAAGAACACGCAACGTGATGATGAAAAACACATCTCATGCAGGTGAGAGGGAGAGATAAGATCAGTGGTCCCACCTCCAACAGGAACCCACTCCCACCTCCTCATGCTTAGAGGGGAGGACGCACGTACACACACACACACACACACCAGTGTTGTAGTACTCGAGTCCGGGACTGATTTTCAGGACTCGTGACTCGACTTGGACTTAAGCACTGATGACTCGGACTTGGACTCGAGCATTGACTGCATTCGGATTCTGACTTGTTCGGCATAAGATATTGATGGCTAGTGGTGCATTTGTTTGGCTATTGTGTCACAAAGTAATTGAAATGGTGACCGCTGTGTTATTTATGTTTAACACATTGGACGCCAGCAGCAGGGGGCGCTGATGGCCTTCAGCGCCAGTGCGTTATTCAATGGATATAGTTTTAGAATGCCAAACTTGCGAGTCCTAAAACTATATTTTATATTATAGATATGGATCTAATAACGCCGTAGACTGTCAGTGAGTTGCTTCTGGTCAACATGCAAAAAACAGATTGTTTTTTCATCCGTACATTTCCGTTTTATACCGTTTTGAATATGAGTATAGTTTGAGTGATTCTGAGTAATTCCAGGAAAAGACGAGAAAAAGGCATTTTAGTGTAATCCAGTTATCATGTTGTAATTTTTCGGCTGATTATCTAATCCTGAAATCAATGCTAGATTATTGGTATTATGTCTCCTCATGTATACATGAAATGTTGCTTGAACCGCGCTAGGGTTCACTAGGGTCTGCAGAGGCTGCAGCCATGAATTATGAATAGATATAGCGAATAAAACAAATAACGATCATAAAAACGAGTTAACTCGTTGTTGGCGTTATTCGATTGGCGGGCAATAACGAGTTAACTCGTTCTTGGCGCAGAATGTGTTAATGTAGACCTTTCTTTATTTGTATGCCAGAGTGGACTGGACTCAACCTTGATGACTCGGACTCTGACTAGGTTACCTCATTCAGAGCCAGGGATTAGCCGGGTCCCATTGTAGCTATGCCACGCTTTAAAGATAGGAGTGCGTCACCTTGTTTGTAGAGCTAAAAAAAAGATGCATACGTTTGTGCGTATAGTTTAGGAGTGATCCGGGATAATTCATGAAACGTTATAGTATTATGTTTCATCATTTTTTGTATGCTTTGATGGCCAGTAACGGCATTTGTGTTGAACACTACAGAAGCCGATCAGCTGGATCGATATCAAAACATTGTTGGATCAAGCTGAAATTGATGTCAGATAGTCCTTACCTCTGGTCAGGGGTATTCCAAAAAGAATATTCCAATTGTCTGATCGCGATTTCCAGTATTTGTGTCCATCTGGTCCCGGACATAATTTGGCACAACTTATGGATCGAGTGTGCCAGATGCGTTTCGAAGTGGTCGGATGAAGCGATTCACTCGGCTCCGTCTAAATATAGCGCCCGGAGACATTTGAGTGTAACGCAGGGCCTGGAACAGGGTTTACTGCACTCTCGATACTGCCACCTGGCAGGATCTAGCCGGTACTGCACCCTCGGGATCCCAGTATGCCTTTTAACGGCAACATACAGGTCCGTGACATTGAATAGAATATAAAAATCGAAAAAAGGAAAACGGACCAAATATCATATATACGTGGTTGGCGTTCAACGGTTGTCGCCCAATCACGTATAAAAACGTTGTTGGCAGGGAATGAGTTAATGGGGACTCGACTCGGGCTCTTCTTTGGTGACTTGGACTTGAACACTGGGGACTCGAGACTCGACTCGGACTCGAGATTTAGTGACTCGACTACAACACTGACACACACACACAATATGATTGTCTCCATAACCATGATGGGGCTGGATCAGGTGCACACACACACACACAGTGAAGACTTGTGAGGAGAGAGGGAGCACACGGGAGGAGGATGTGGAGGAGAAAGAGAGAGGAGGAGGAAGAATGAGGAAGAGGACGATGTATTCCAGCAACCTTTCATAAGAGAGAGAGTTCTATAAGCTTTTAGTAATGGAACTCGTCACTGAGGCCCGGCTCGCAGAAGAACCGAGAGCCGCGCTTGGCGGTTCGCGCGGTGAAGGGAACCGTCTTCAGCACTGAAGAACAACAAGAAACAAACAAGACAACAACAGCCACAGAGACACACACAGCGTTAAGAGGAAGCAAGACTCCTACAGGGAGGAGGGTTTAGCACCGGTTAGCAGAACAAGACCTTACGGACGGCGTCGAGAGGCAGAGCGACATGGCTACACAGAGTGTTCAGAGTTAGCAGGTTGTGATCTGTGATTGGAGGAGGGCCTCAGTTACATTCTAGCGGGTTGTGATCTGTGATTGGAGGAGGGCCTTGCAGTTCAATTCTAGCGGGTTGTGATCTGTGATTGGAGGGCCTCGCAGCAGTTACATTCTAACGGGTTGTGATCTGTGATTGGAGGAGGGCCTTGCACTTACATTCTAGCGGGTTGTGATCTGTGATTGGAGGAGGGCCTCGCAGTTCCATTCTAGCGAGTTGTGATCTGTGATTGGAGGGCCTTGCAGTTACATTCTAGCGGGTTGTGATCTGTGATTGGAGGGCCTTGCAGTTACATTCTAGCGGGTTGTGATCTGTGATTGGAGGAGGGCCTTGCACATACATTCTAGCGGGTTGTGATCTGTGATTGGAGGGCCTCGCAGTTCCATTCTTTTTTTTTTTTTTTTTTTTTAAACTTTATTTTTTAGCGTTTATCGCTTTTCTGGTCAAGCATGACCGACAGAAACAGGTTGAAATGGGATGTAGAGCAGGGGAAGACATTCTGAGAAATGACGGCGGGTCCGGGAATCGAACTCGTGTCCCCCAGATCCGTGACGAGCACGGTTTTCCCCGATGCAGAAATAGCGCCGAGATATGCGGTGAGCTACGGGAGCTCCCCCCGCAGTTCCATTCTAGCGGGTTGTGATCTGTGATTGGAGGGCCTTGCAGTTACATTCTAGCGGGTCATGATCTGTGATTGGAGGGCCTTGCAGTCACATTCTAGCGGGTTGTGATCTGTGATTGGAGGGCCTTGCAGTTACATTCTAGCGTGTTGTGATCCGTGATTGGAGGGCCTTGCAGTTCCATTCTAGCGGGTTGTGATCTGTGATTGGAGGGCCTTGCAGTTACATTCTAGCGGGTCATGATCTGTGATTGGAGGGCCTTGCAGTCACATTCTAGCGGGTCGTGATCTGTGATTGGAGGGCCTTGCAGTCACATTCTAGCGGGTCGTGATCTGTGATTGGAGGGCCTTGCAGTCACATTCTAGCGGGTCGTGATCTGTGATTGGAGGCTGCCAGTGAGCTGAGGCCACGGCTATTTCTGTGCTGTATTATCAATAACAACATTTTGTGATGAAGTTTTACTAGACTAGTATTTTATTGCTGGCTTTGTCTGTGAGGGTATAACCGTGTTTTACTGTTACAGAGACCTTCCAGGTCTCTTACTGGCTCAGGGAGGAATTCAATTGCCCCTGAGGTGTCTACCTCCAGCAACACGTTCACAGCCCCTTAGAGGCCCGTCCCACCGCTGCTCACTAAATAAAACATGTGTTCTCTCCTGCCTGAGGCTCCAGGGCCCACTGTGGAGTGGAAGTATAGTGTATTTTAATGATACAAATCAATCCAGTGTTGCAGGCAGTAGACATAGGCCGGCCCCCTGTTGTACTATACAGTACAGTTTGTTGTTAAAAGCATGACAAGCAGATCAGATAAGATAAGCAATGATCATCACAGACATCACATTGAGCTTTGTTCATCATTCATGTTAAATACAGATCATCACCTGACAGTCGTATTATTTACAGAGCTGACGTTCTTGTTAGTGGTTTAGGTGTTAATGACCCTACAAGACCTGCATGCTTGTTTGTGTGTGTGTGTGTGTCTGTTGTATGTACAATATATATGTTGTATGTAGGGATGCCCCGATCGATCGGCCACCGATCGTTATCGGCCGATAATCAGTATAAATATGCGATCGGTGATAATGCTTTATTTTCGCCGATCGTCAAACCCGATCTCACTCGCTGTCGCTGAGTTCTGTCTCAGACACCGGGAGCTGTGCGGCGTCTGCTCATCCCTCCAGCCCCTCCCGCGCGCATGTAAACACGGGTCTACTCTAGTCTAGTGGGACGGGACACGGGAGGACGGCGTCTCCCTGAGCTAACGTTAGCTTAGCTACCGTTACAAAATGACCCAGTCAACTATTCACTTTTAGTTTAATATATGATGAGGCATTGTCTAACCGAACGGTATCTAGCCGGCCAGCTACCGATAGCTCCTGATATCAACAAACGCTCCAGCAAGTATAGTAGAGATGTGTATGATACCTGTTAGCTGTTAGCTGTTAGCTCACGTTAGCGCAAGTTAGTTCACTGTTCAAAACGAAATGTCCCATTGAACTAAATAATTCACTGAGGCGTTATATATACGTTATATATCCGGCTAGCAGTAGCTACAGATGGCTCCTGATATCAATGTCTTATAACACTGATTCGATGCGTATTCGAGCTGAGGGCTTGCTGAGCACAGTTAAGTAACGTTATACCAATAGGGTCCAGGTGCAGCGCCGGAGAATCCTGGCCGTAGCTCGAGGCTACTCGAGTATAGGTCCAGCTGCAGCTCCGGAGAATCCTGGCCGTAGCTGGAGGCTACTAGAGTACACACAGACAGTGGAGCTTGTTGCGTGGTGGCGATGTCTCGCAGATAATACAAGTACAAGTCTAATTATATAATATATATATTTTATAAAAAAAGAAAAAAAATATATATATTTTTTAAATTTCTTTTAATCAAAAACGATCGGTATCGGATCGGTATCGGCCGATATGGCTCACGACGATCGGTGATCGGTATCGGTGGCAAAAAACGTGATCGGGGCATCCCTAGTTGTATGTATAGGATGTGTATGTTGTATGTATAGGATGTGTACGTTGTATGTACATGATGTGTATGTATAGGATGTGTATGTTGTATGTACATGATGTGTATGTATAGGATGTGTACGTTGTATGTACATGATGTGTATGTATAGGATGTGTATGTTGTATGTACATGATGATGATGATATACAGGATGTGATATATACAGCATATGTATGTACAGTCTCCAGCGCAGGCTGAGATGTTTACCAGTGATGATGTGTAACAGTATATAGTGATGTTTACCAGTGATGGTGTGTAACAGTATATAGTGATGTTTACCAGTGATGGTGTGTAACAGTATATAGTGATGTTTACCAGTGATGGTGTGTAACAGTATATAGTGATGTTTACCAGTGATGATGTGTAACAGTATATAGTGATGTTTACCAGTGATGCTGTGTAACAGTATATAGTGATGTTTACCAGTGATGATGTGTAACAGTATATAGTGATGTTTACCAGTGATGATGTGTAACAGTATATAGTGATGTTTACCAGTGATGATGTCCTCTATCGCTCCATCTTTTCCTTCGTAGACGTGTCTGCTGTCCTTCACCTGTTTCTTCCGCAGCTCCTGGATCAGCTCCTGCTGCTGACGCTGCTTGTTCTTGTTAGACGGAGACTGGAGACACACAGACATACACACACAAACAGAGACACACACACAGAGATGCACACAGAGACACACGTTGATGTGAGTTTTGGGACACGTGACTGAATATGTTTTAACAGGTCATAAGTCATCTGGTCCATCATTCTTAAAATATTCTACAAAATAAATGTTCACAGCTCCTTCTATCTTTGTGTGTGTGTACATAGAGTGAGTGCTAATTGGACCATTTAAGTACCGTTACTGGTGACCCTGACGTGATGTAGTGTGTGATGTGTGATGTGTGATGTGTGAGAGAGAGCGAGAGAGAAAGAGAGACTTCACCTTCTGGTCTTGTTCCATCATGGCTTCCTGTTCCAGAAGTTTCTCCATCATCATCTGTTCCTGTCTCTTCCTCTGCTCGTTGTCCTCCTCCGCTTGCTACACACACACACACACACACACACACACACACACACACACACACACACACACACACACACACACACACACACACACACACACACACACACACACACACACACACACACACACACACACACACACACACACACACACACACACACACACACACACACACACACACACACACACACACACACACACACACACACACAGTTACGACCCTGGCTCAAAGGGACACACACATACAGAGAGAGAGAGACACACACACACACACACACAGAGACACAGAGAGAGAGAGAGACACACACACAGAGAGACACACACACAGACAGAATACACACAAATACACACAAATACACACACACACACACAAACAAACAAACAAACAATACATGCACACACACAAACAGACATAGACAGACAAAACAAGCAAAAAAACCACAATCTTATTGGTGCACATGGTTTAACAGCACATTTGATTATCACAGAGGGAACACAATCCTGTTTAGCCATACATAGGGCACGCGCGCGCACACACACACACACACACACACACACACACACACACACACACACACACACACACACACACACACCAGAGGGATTCCTCCCAGCCATATAGCCTCAAGCTGTCGTCCCCAGAGGCTTGAGACACAGTGAGCTGAGGCCCACAGCTGTCCAGTGTGTTCATGTGAAATTAATGTGTGTGCATTTGTGTATGTGCTTGTTTCTGTGGAGTTATTCTGTGTGTGTGTGTATTATGTGTGTATGTGTGTGTATATGATGTGTGTATGAGGTGTATATGATATATGATGTGTATGATGAGTATATGATGTATATTCAGATTCAGATTCCTTTATTGTCACTTATTTCAGCAAGAAGAGTGAAAATCTACTTATTGTGATCCCTCGACCATAGCAGCTTCCAAGAATAAAAATACAATACATTTTGCATAGAATAAAATGTACATGTAAACATCAAAATGTATCAATAAAATAAGATGACTAAAATAAAGATTAGTATACAGTTCTAAAAAGTGTGCAGTGCAATACAATAAATTTAGCATATGATGTGTGTATGATGTGTATATGATGTATATGATGTGTGTATGATGTATGTATGGTGTGATAGGCAGCAGCTGTCTCACCCTGTAGGCCTTGATGAAGCGAACAAACACAGGGAAGAAGACGGAGGGAGGAGTGCTTTTCGAATTCTCCCCAAAGAACTTCACCGCCTCCTCAAACGCATCCTGTCGACGACACAGAACCACAAAATACTTTATTAACTTAGATGATCATCACCTCCGATACAATGTGTCGATGTACGGTGGTGATAAATAGATAGTTGTTCACAATGTGTTGATGTACGGTGGTGATAAATAGATAGTTGTTCACAATGTGTTGATGTACGGTGGTGATAAATAGATACAGTTGTTTACAATGTGTTGATGTATGGTGGTGATAAATAGATACAGTTGTTCACAATGTGCTGATGTACGGTGGTGATAAATAGATAGTTGTTCACAATGTGCTGATGTACGGTGGTGATAAATAGATAGTTGTTCACAATGTGTTGATGTACGGTGGTGATAAATAGATACAGTTGTTTACAATGTGTTGATGTATGGTGGTGATAAATAGATACAGTTGTTCACAATGTGCTGATGTACGGTGGTGATAAATAGATACAGTTGTTCACAATGTGCTGATGTACGGTGGTGATAAATAGATAGTTGTTCACAATGTGTTGATGTACGGTGGTGATAAATAGATACAGTTGTTCACAATGTGTCGATGTATGGTGGTGATAAATAGATACAGTTGTTCACAATGTGCTGATGTACGGTGGTGATAAATAGATACAGTTGTTCACAATGTGTCGATGTATGGTGGTGATAAATAGATAATCTAGTGGCCACTGGTTTCGCCCTAGTAGGCTGACATTTCCCCCAAGGGGATCAATAAGGGAATATCTTATATTAAATTGGGCATGGAGGTCAAGTGTGTGTGTGTGTGTGTGTGTGTGTGTGTGTGTGTGTGTGTGTGTGTGTGTGTGTGTGTGTGTGTGTGTGTGTTCATGCCTATTGGCTAAAAGGGGGCATGGCAGCGGCCTATCGCAGAAAGGTTGCAGCTATTGTGCCAATTCACGCTTGTTAAATATGAACTGCCAACATTGGACGCAAACAACCACAGAGAGAAACACTACAGTAGTACCACCCACACACACACGGACCAGGACCAGGAGCTACCTGAGCTATCTTGGCGTCCTCCTGCAGCTTCTTGAGCTTGGACTCGTTGTGGGTGATGAAGTCCTTGAGCATGGTGTTGTGGCCGTGCATGCTGTACTCCCTCCTGGTCAGCTCCAGGCCTCGCTGCAGCTCCTTCACGTCCAGCAGCACGTTGTCCAGAGACACTGGAGGGTCGGAGGGACGTTAGTATTAGGGGTGGGAATCACCAGAGGCCTCACGATACGATATTATCACGATACTTAAGTCACGATACGATAGTATTGCGATTCAAAATATATTAGTAATATATAGTATTGCGATATTAATATTGCGATTTATTACAATTTTTCAACTGCAAAGTAAAACTTTGTCAACATGTTTTATCTAATAAAATAAAGTTTTCAGTCCGTTCATCTCACTTCATAATTTTTATTGCAGCAAATGGGATTTTCTCAAGCAGACAGATGTCAACACTGTAATCTGTGTTGCATGTACCTGACAAACTGAACTGTTTGTATTACAGTCATATTCCAACTTAACTGAATGCACACATATGCATGTGTGTGTACTATTATAGGTATTGAAATGAACAATGCAACTTCCTTATACAAAAAAAAAATATATATATATTATTATTATTTATAAATAATAAAATATCGATACTTGGCGTCTTTGTATCGATACAGTATCGCCAAGCAAAGTATCGCGATACTACTATGTATCGATATTTTCCCCCACCACTAGTTAGTATACACACCCAGAGACGCTGAGGGACGTTAGTATACACACCCAGAGACTGAGGGACGTTAGTATACACACCCAGAGACTGAGGGACGTTAGTATACACACCCAGAGACACTGAGGGACGTTAGTATACACACCCAGAGACTGAGGGACGTTAGTATACACACCCAGAGACACTGAGGGACGTTAGTATACACACCCAGAGACTGAGGGACGTTAGTATACACACCCAGAGACTGAGGGACGTTAGTATACACACCCAGAGACACTGAGGGATGGAGGGACATTAGTATACACACCCAGAGACACTGAGGGACGTTAGTATACACACCCAGAGACTGAGGGACGTTAGTATACACACCCAGAGACTGAGGGACGTTAGTATACACACCCAGAGACTGAGGGACGTTAGTATACACACCCAGAGACACTGAGGGATGGAGGGACATTAGTATACACACCCAGAAACACTGAGGGACACGTGTGCACACACAGTGAAGTTTAAAATATACACAGTGAAGTGTAAAGTATACACAGTGAAGTGTAAAGTACACAGTACAGAGTGACGTGTAAAGTACACAGTACAGAGTGAAGTGTAAAGTATACACAGTGGAGTGTAAAGTATACACAGTGGAGTGTAAAGTATACACAGTGGAGTGTAAAGTATACACAGTGAAGTGTAAATTATACACAGTTGAGTGTAAAGTATACACAGTGGAGTGTAAAGTACACACAGTGGAGTGTAAAGTATACACAGTGGAGTGTAAAGTACACACAGTGGAGTGTAAAGTATACACAGTGGAGTGTAAAGTATACACAGTGGAGTGTAAAGTACACAGTACAGAGTGAAGTGTAAAGTATACACAGTGTAAAGTACACAGTACAGAGTGAAGTGTAAAGTATACAGTATAGAATGAAGTGTAAAGTATACACAGTGAAGTATAAAGTACACAGTACAGAGTGAAGTGTAAAGTACACAGTACAGAGTGAAGTGTAAAGTACACACAGTGGAGTGTAAAGTATACACAGTGGAGTGTAAAGTATACACAGTGGAGTGTAAAGTATACACAGTGAAGTGTAAAGTATACACAGTGGAGTGTAAAGTATACAGTGGAGTGTAAAGTATACACAGTGGAGTGTAATGTATACACAGTGGAGTGTAAAGTATACACAGTGGAGTGTAAAGTACACACAGTGGAGTGTAAAGTACACACAGTGGAGTGTAAAGTATACACAGTGGAGTGTAAAGTACACACAGTGGAGTGAAAAGTATACACAGTGGAGTGTAAAGTATACACAGTGGAGTGTAAAGTACACACAGTGGAGTGTAAAGTACACACAGTGGAGTGTAAAGTACACAGTACAGAGTGAAGTGTAAAGTATACACAGTGTAAAGTACACAGTACAGAGTGAAGTGTAAAGTATACAGTATAGAATGAAGTGTAAAGTATACAAGGTATACAGTGAAGTGTAAAGTACACAGTGAAGTGTTAAGTACACAAGGTATACAGTGAAGTGTAAAGTACACAGTGAAGTGTAAAGTACACAGTGTACAGTGAAGTGTAAAGTACACAGTGCACAGTGAAGTGTAAAGTATACAAGGTATACAGTGAAATGTAAAGTATACACAGTGAAGTGTAAAGTACACGGTGTACAGTGAAGTGTAAAGTACACAGTGTACAGTGAAGTGTAAAGTATACAAGGTATACAGTGAAATGTAAAGTATACACAGTGACGTGTACAGTACACAGTGTACAGTGAAATGTAAAGTACACAGTATTTTTACTGTATAACTCACCCGCCGCAGCCTTCTCCACATAGTGCAGCTCGTTGTAGAAGAGAGACACCTGCTGGTATTTCTCCTTCACGACGTTGGCGATGTAGTGCAACAACGTCAACTTCCGGTCCGTGGACTTGGTGTCTAGTAGCTGTGAGAAATAACGAGGTTTGTAAAAGATGCTGAAAGTCCTAGAGAGCTTTAAGAAAACATGATAAATTAGGCAGAAGAAAGATCCTCACCAGGTCTAAACTCTGCAGCTTGAAGCCGTACACTGCTCCTCTCTTACTGCTGTTCATGTAGTTCCCTAGAGCCAAGATGATCTGGAAGACAAACGGAACAGTAGAGAAAATAAATGTACAACAAACACACACAACATGGGAGGATGAGCGTGTCCTGCCCTGTTGAGTTGATGAACACAAAGACTGCAAGCACAGCGCAAAATACTGTGGAGACTCAGGTTTTAAACTAAAGTGTTTTATGATCATCCAACAGGAAGACTCAGGTTTTAAACTAAAGTGTTTTATGATCATCCAACAGGAAGACTCAGGGTTTAAACTAAAGTGTTTTATGATCATCTAACAGGAAGACTCAGATTTTAAACGAAAGTGTTTTATGATCATCCAACAGGAAGACTCAGGGTTTAAACTAAAGTGTTTTATGATCATCCAACAAGACTCAGGTTATTCATTATTATTATTATTATTATCATCATCATCATCATCATCATCATCATTAATATTATCGTTGTTATAAACATAATCAAATTGAGCCGATACGTTCTTCTGCTTCCCGATACATATCGTCAAGTTTTCTTGTATTGCAATATTTAGAATTTCAATATATATTTCCCCTAAATCCACATTATACAGCATAAATGCTGCGATACGTACTTCTAGAATCTTCTTCAGCTTCTGTGACGACTTGATGGAGACGGAGGCTGCGATGACCGCATGGAGTTGCTGTAGAGACACAAAGAGAAGATGTCAAACCAGGTCCAGATCCTGTCCCTCCTAGAAACCAGTCTACCTATAATCTATAGACCTGTTCGCTGTCCACGTCAGACCCAATGTGCGCACGCATCAAATGGGCAAAAGGAACATAATCCTGGTCACAACAACGGGGGCAGACTACAATCTAAACAATCAATCTATGCCAAAGCTAGATATGTAAAAGGTGAAAGACTCACTCGCAGCCGTGCTGATTTGGCTAAATGACATCCAGACATTTTCGTTTGAAATAACTTTTAGTCAGGGGAGTGCCATGGTTTCTCCATAGAGCCCTGTTGTATTTTTTTAGCGCAGCAGCTCGCGCAGGTAGGGGGCAACTTAGTCACGTGACTCAGATGGTATTGCTGATTGGCTTGAACACGGTATGTTTGTAAACAGCAAACAGGTCTATATAGTATGTATACAACCTATAGCTCATAAACTAGTGTTCAACCCATAGGTCTTGAGAGGCCAAAGCTGATATTGTTGGTGGGAAGCTGCAGTCAGTTGATATTTTGTGTCAATATCTTTACATTTTAAAGGAACACTTATTAGGAAAGTAAATTATCTTATTTGCCATCTACGCTGGAGTTAGACCAGCAGATACATACCCTTTCCTTCTCTGTGCATGCATTAGGCTTAGGGAACAGCCGCATCGTTAGCCTAGCTTAGTGTCATTCACTGGAAGTAGGTGTGCCAGTGTAGCCTAGTTCCCAACAGTCACCCCCAATACAACTCCAAAACTTTCCTGTAAACATGTTGTGACCGGTGTATTTATTTCTTTAAAAAAATAATTAGACTTTTTTTTTCTAATCTGATATATACTCTGAAATTTCTTTTTTCGAACCACTGCTGCCTGGGCGCAGTGATTTCATCACCTCAAAAGCCCTGTTGAATTTTGAGGTGATGAAATCACTGCACACAGGCAGCAAAGGTTCGACACATTTTTTTCCGAGTATATATCTGCTTAGAAAACAAAACATTTTAATATTTTTTTTTATTTCTCCATGTGGTAAGTACACAGGTCACAACATGTTTACAGGAAAGTTTTGGAGTTGTATTTGGAGTGTATTTCGTGACTGTTGGGAACTAGGCTACACTGGCACACCTACTTCCAGTGAATGACGCTAAGCTAGGCTAGCGGTGCGGTTGTTCCCTAAGCCTACTGCATGCACAGAGAAGAAAAGGGTATGCATCTGCTTGTCTAACTCCAGGGTAGATGGCAAATAAGCTAATTTCTCAAAAAGTTGGCGTGTTCCTTTAAGAATGTTTTGCCAAATCTATCTATCTATATAAATCTGATATTTCATGAAAAGCAGATATTGGGCCCAATTTATAATAAAACACAGGATACTTGTGCCCAAATGATAAGAGTCAGAGCTGTAGTATTAATATGTGATACAGGTATAAAGACTCACGGGGGTCAGCATCTGGATGCTCTCGCAGAAGTTGCCTATGAAGGCCATGATGGTCATCTTCTGCATCAGCCGCTCAATGCGGCTGAAGTGCATCATGAAGCGGTCCTCGTCCGTCAGGGTCTCCACAGGCTTCTTCTCCTTCTCAAACTGCCGCATGACCTTCACCTCGTGGTCCGTGGGCTGGAAGCGCATCAGACACTCCACCTGGTCCACCGGCAGCGTCCGCAGGTCGAACCTGACGAATAGAATAATAATAATAATAATAATAATAATAATAATAATAATAATAATAATAATAATCATTATTTGTATAGCACCTTTCATACAGAAACTGCAGAAAGTGCTTCACAACAGAAAAAAGACAGGCATAAAATGAGCACATAAAGTGCAGACATATAAAGTCACAGTTTTTCACATTAGGATCTAACATCCCAATAGGCCACCGTGTTTATGGTTTGATTCAGTTTTAAATAGACAATAATAAAAAGAGTAAGATAGAATAGACAGAGTAAAATGGTGCAATAGTGCAGTGCATTAAAATAGTAGAATAGAATAGACCTAAAATGAGCACATAAAGTGCAGGCATATAAAATATTTTTTTTTACAGTGCAATAAAATAGTTCTGGATTACTGTTTAATAGTTTAAAGTCGTCTTTACCTTCTCTGATAGAATAGAATAGTAAGGGGCGGTCAGGTGGCGTAACGGAGATTGCGTTAGTCACCAACCCCGGAGACGCTGGATTCGCCTGTTCGAATCCAGCTCACAGCTCCGGGGTTGTCACCAGCTTGGCTGGCCGTTCACACTAATACAATTGGCAGTATTAGAGGGTGGGAGAAGCTGGCGGGGTGGGTCCGGGTCGTTGTAAACAGCGACTCCTACAGTTCAGTCGGGGCGCCTGCTAAGCGCGGATAGGATCTAAGTGGGATAGTGTGATCCTTCCACACGCTACGCCCTCTCAGTGAGAATCCGCGCTGCCAGGTGAAAATAAGCGGTTGATTGGCTGGACGTGTGTCGGAGGAAGCACGTGGTAGCCTCCACTCTCCCAGACCGACTGTGGGGGGTAAGTGCGCAGCGACCAGGAAGGGGATTGGGAATTGGCATAACGACTAACATTGGGATGGGAGAAAATCGGAGGAAAAAGGAGGGGGGAAAAAGATCAATAAAAAAAAATAAAAAATAATAGAATAGTAAGTACCTTATTGATCCCGAGGGAAATTCAGCACCACAGATCGCTCACAGTAAACATTTAGGTAGTAAAAAAAATATCACAATTAAGAATAAAAGTACGGTCAGGGATATACATTCTAAAATAGGGATATACATTCTAAAATATACAGCCAAAGATATACAGTAGGAATGTACAGTAATAAGTGTAAACAAAAAAAAAGTCCAGAGTTTGTACTGTCACTCAGTGTGCTCAGTGAGGCACAGTGATGCGTTGTACAGTCTTGATGGCTGTGGGGTGGGGCGGGTGTTTATATTCAAGAATATATGTGAATATACCCCACTGTACTGGACACTTACATGGGGATTTAGGACTGAACATAATTCACTAGAGAGCTTGGTACCTACACGGTCTCTTTAAGGACACTGGGGATTGTGGGTATGTGTGTCGGCCATATTAGCTCAATGTTTTGGTTTGTCTGGGCTCTCACAATGCAAAACAAACTATACACACTGATGTGTGGTCAAAGAAACCTATGATCTCTGATCCAGTTTCCACAACTCCTATACCACATTGATATGGTGTAAAAATAATAATAATAATAAAGTCACAGATTTTGGCTTAAAAAAGAGCACAACTGTAGTTTTCTTTCCGTCTTACATCTGGATGGCCTTGCAGATCTCCTCAGGCGTCTTGCCCACCTTCCGCAGGGTGATGGCCAGGTTCTTGGCCCGGTTGGAGTCCAGCAGGGTCACCTTTTGGGGCCCCTTCTGGATCACCACCTTCTTCATGGTGAGGTCCATAGCTGGACCCTGGACCTTCGTCTTGAACATCTCCTCGAACTCTTCCACGTTCAGGTCCTGCGAGAAGAAGACTCCATCAAGTTCTGCTCCAGAATCCATAGTCTTACCGTTATATCACCGTCACAGACGGCAATCCACACTCTGATTACCTCTCTGCTCGACTATTGTAACTCCCTTTATGTAGGTTTAGAGCGGTCCACCTTACACGCCTATGAATGGTACAAAATGCTGTGGCACGACTCCTGACTGGCACACGGAAGCGAGAACATATTACACCTGTCCTATCCGCCCTTCACTGACTTCCGGTCCAGTGCAGGATTGATTTTAAACTGTTATTGATAGTCTTTAAAGCCCTAAATGGCCTTGCCCCTCCCTACCTATTTACACACCCCGTCCAGAGCTCTGAGGTCCTCTAACCAGATGCTCCTGGACGTCCCCAGAGCAAGGCTAAAAACCAGAGGCGACCGAGCCTTTGCTGTGGCTGCCTCTGGAACAGTCTACCTGCTGACATTAGGTCTGCCCGGTCACTTGCCACTTTTAAAATCGCTGCTTAAAACCAATCTATTCAGCCTGGCCTTCTAAATCCCTTGTGCAGAGCATCCGCTTAGTTTTAATGTGATTTTAATGTATATGTTTTAATTGTTTGATATGGTTTGAGTATAGTATATTAAATGTTGTATAAATTGTTCAGCACTGCCACTTTGTCAACTGCTGTTGTTTAAAATGTGCTATATAAATAAAATGTATGTGACTTGACCCTCACATACATCTTGGTAGGCAAATAAGCAATTGTAATCAAATAAACAGGTGATACTCGTTAAATGACAACCGTGGCCAATAAGATGTGTTGGTAGTAAAAGTATGACATGTCATGAAAATACTACAGTATTTTATACAGTATATTCAGGGATCCCACTTCTATGAGGAAAGCATGTTCCAGGACAGTAATTTGGAGACATTGGAGACATTGGAGTACCTCAAATAATTATGCTGCTGAAGAAATTCATTGACAGCAGATCTAGATTGAAATGTCATTAGGTGGGTAGCGGGGTCCAGGACCAAAAACACCATTCCCTGGGAATATATTAGATTTATTTATTTTTATAAATAGCTTCTAAAACCTCAAAAGGCATCTGTGATCTTCTGATTTTCCAGGACCATCACCAAAGCTTTACAGATTCCTAATATTTCATTTGCTTTCCATGAAACCCCCCATTCGTCAGGGTTTTCCAGGATGTGTTGGAACTAGGGGTGGAAACCGTGGAACGGTTCACAAAATCGACGGTTCGGTTCGTATCACGGTTTTAGGTTTACGGTTTTCGGTTCGGTATACGTTGTTTTTTTTGATGTAACATTCCAAAAATACCATACATCAACATAAGATATATAGCCTAAAAATAATCCAACTTTTCAGTTATTCTCAAGGACGTAGTCATGCAAAAACTGAAAGAATGAGGCCATTTGACATCAGGTACATTATTTTGACAGTGACGGTTAGAGCTAGGAGAGATTTTGGTACAGCAAGAGGGGAAGCATTGCTGAGTTAAACATGCTTCTCATTTATTTGGTAAAAAAAAAGTTTACCTTTAATAATGTTTGGCACACAAAGACTGAACTGACTGAAAAATATAGGCAACATTTGTCAAGTATTAACTTAGTGCAAACTAAAAATTATTAAACCTTTCCATTTTTGTGGCCACATTATAGACAAAGGCCAACATAAAGTATGCATAATGCTCAACCAGCACTAGACTTTCTTATCAAAAAGTAAAAGTCACAGAAAAGATGATTAGTGTTTTAAATAAGGACATTTATGGGGTTTCTTGTATTAATAATAATTTGCACTAAGGAATGTTGTAACTGTTGTTATCTTAAAGGGGTTATGCACTGCTATTCCTAGCACTATTTGGGCAACTTTACACAATTCCTGTTAGTCTATTGAAGACATTTGTAATTTTTTTTTCAAAAAGATTCATTGTTTTATATTTCTAATCAAGTACTCTAAACCATCATTTTTCAGCCTCGAGAAATCAGGCTGTTATGGCCCCGCCCATAAGCACTTTGAGTGACAGTCAGACCACAGGCTGCACTGGTAGAGGGAGGGAGGGAGGGGGGGGAAGAGAGAGAGAGTTCAGTTCAGTTCAGAGTTTTTATTTGCCACATGGAATAATACAATCATAGTTTCTTCATTAAAAAATCATAAATAGTCATTCCATGGACAAAAGGAGCAGGAAGAAGAATAAATCTTATAGTTATATAGTTACCTGCCCCTTATTCCTAAACTAACATGTATTTTCTTAATGGTCGGCGTATAACCATATATTTACACAAATAATCATTTATACCATGAGAGAGAGAGAGAGAGAGAGAGAGAGAGAGAGAGAGAGAGAGAGAGAGAGAGAGAGAGAGAGAGAGAGAGAGAGAGAGAGAGAGAGAGAGAGAGAAGCCCCTCCCTCTCTCTTCCTTTTTTTCTTTCTATCACTCTCCCGTTCGGAGGTGTGTGTGTTTCGCGCGGACCTCCGTGCAGCAGGTCCCCCCCCCCCCCCCCCAAGTGCCCCCTCTCTCTCCCTCCCTCCCTCTCTCTTCTTTTTTTTCTTTCTATCACTCTCCCGTTCGGAGGTGTGTGTGTTTCGCGTGGACCTCCGTGTGGCAGGCCCCCCCCCCCCCCCCCCCCAAGTGCCCCCTCTCTCTCCCTCCCTCCCTCTCTCTTCTTTTTTTTCTTTCTATCACTCTCCCGTTCGGAGGTGTGTGTGTGTCGCGCGGACCCCCCCCCCCCCCCCCAAGTGCCCCCTCTCTCTCCCTCTCTCCCTCTCTCTTCCTTTCTCTCGGCTCCCTCTCGGCTCTCTCTTCCTCTCGCCCCGCAGCTTCACTCGCTGTCTAGTCTAGGTAGAATGGGGGCGGGCATCTATCCACAGCGCCCTGTGACGTGCACCAGGTCGTCAAATCAACATGACCTGATTTACTAGAGGCAAAGAGGGGATGGGCTGTAGCCGAGGAATTCGCCAATATAGTATTTAGGCCCAAAAACACATTGATACGAACTCCTATTACTATAATACAATGCTAGAGACTGAAAAATGACATTTATAATGCATGGCACCTTTAAAAAAAAGGAGATGTTACAAGGGAATGGGGAATATAAACCCCCCCACAGTGGTGTGTGGAGTTGGTACGTCCCAGCAGGGACCAGGATGTTATGGGTTGCAGACGCAGTTGACACACACGCTCTAGTCTCCTGGCTCGTTATTGAACACAAACAGTTATCTTTGAACCTCTGTTGTCAAGCCTCGTCAATATACCCCCCTTCCCCACTAATCGAACTGGTGTCGTGGAGTCACTTCTCTGTGAGCATTTCCACGGTTAGCTTGCGGCTAACATTAGTTAGCTCGCGGCTAAAGTTAGTTAGCTCGTAGCTAATGTAACGTTAGCCTAGCTCGAGGCTAACGTTATATAACCGAACAATACACACATGCCCCGAACTGTGGAGGTCGTACCGAACGGTGTACAGTTCGAATGCGTACCGTTCGGTACGACCTCCACGGTTCGGGGCATGTGTGTATTGTTCGGTACACGGTTCGAATGCGTACCGTTCCACCCCTAGTTGGAACCCTGTGTTAGAGGGTTTGAGAACCCCCGTGTTAGAGGGTTTGAGAACCCTGTGTTAGAGGGTTTGAGAACCCTGTGTTAGAGGGTTTGAGAACCCTGTGTTAGAGGGTTTGAGAACCCTGTGTTAGAGGGTTTGAGAACCCTGTGTTAGAGGGTTTGAGAACCCTAGTTAGAGGGTTTGAGAACCCTGTGTTAGAGGGTTTGAGAACCCTGTGTTAGAGGGTTTGAGAACCCTGTGTTAGAGGGTTAGAGAAGAATGCTAAACAACTCTGACCTCTTATATCCGGCAAGGACCAACATTTTACGTATGCAGTGTCTGAGAAAGGTATGCTAAGTGTTGTTGTGTATAGTATATGCTGTGAATGGGGACAGGAATCAGACACAGGAGTTTATATATATATGTTGTATCTGTCCACTATGTTTGTTAATTTGTCATCTCCCCCTCCCCCCCTATGTAAAGCGACCTTGGGTCTTCTGAAAGGCGCTATATAAAATGAAGTTATTATTATTATTATTATTATTATTATTATTATTATTATTATTATTATTATTATTATTATTATTATTATTATTATTATTATTATTATCCAGCTCTTACCTCCAGTATCTTCTCATCATCGATCTCGTTGAAGACCGTTCCGTTGATCTGGTTTGGTTTCAGGGCCACCCAGTTGAACACCGGCATGCGGAACTTGGTCTTAATGGGCTTCTTAATCTTCACGGCTGGGCAGAACAAAAGAGGAGTTAGTTAGTCCCTCCTGTCTAGAGCACACACACAAGCGCGCACACACACACACACGCGCACACAGGGTGCAGGTATCTGAGACTGATGACACGTAGATGACCGTCTCCACACCATATCTGTCTCATCTCTTCAAGATGCCACAGGGCGTTTCTTCAGATTTAGATCCGTTTTGTTCTTCTCTTGTTGTACATAGCGTTTGCACACGCACAGTATAACACATGCATTACACAGAGACACATCTCAATCTTCAGTAGATAATAAAAATGTGTTTTATTGTATTATACTGTATTGTATCCAGACATTAATCATGGTAACAGGTAAAAATGACCTAGTGTATTTACTTGGCATTTCCACTGCAATATCCCTTGTTATCTTCATGCAAAGTAATCATTCCTTTGTGCATTTGTTCAAATTAAAGTTCCACCAATTGTTTATTTCTTTTAATGAGGCATCTGTTTAATGCGTGATCTCTCTCCCTGCTGCTCTGATCAACTCTTCTCGTGTCCTGGAAGCCTTTTCCCTCTTGATAAGGAACTTTATTGATACTCTAGTTCTTAAGACTTAAAAGAACACCCCAACATTTTGGGAAATTACCTCACCATCTTCTCCAGAGAGAGACAAGAAGATAGATACCAGTTTTCTCTCTGTGCGTTCAGTAGAAAGCTATCTGGCTGCACGTTAGCCTAGCTTAGCACAATGAATGGAAGCGGACATGACCGGTTAGCCTTCGGGAGAGGTGTTCGTTAGACAATGCCTAGGCTAACCGGTCATGTCCGCTTCCATTCATTGTGCTAAGCTAGGCTAACGTGCAGCCACGTTAAGCTCATTTCCCAAAATGTTGGCGTGTTCCTTTAAGACTTCAAACTCCTTTGCCAGGCTGGTGACTGATAAGTCACTTCTTTTAAACAAAATCTGCAACATATCATCTGCTGTCAGCACCTGCTGACTGCCTCCCAATCGCACGCATAGCCCTCAGACTCTTCTCTCCTCCCCCTAAGCCCCCTCACCTACCTCCCTCCTTCTCCCCCTTTCTTCTCTCACTTTCTCTTTTTCCCTCTCTATCTTTCCTTCTCTCTCCTTTATTTATTGTAATTTTCCTTGTATACTATTGATACTGTAATTTCTTATTGTATTTACTTGTATGCATGTACATAACCTTATTTTTGCTGCAGCCGCCCACCCCCCCCCCCCCCGCCTAACCTCAAAAGGCCTTTGCTTGACGGCGGTTAGGTGGCCGAGCGGAGATTGCGTTCGTCACCAACCCCGGAGCTGTGAGCTGGATTCGCCTGTTCGAATCCAGCTCACAGCTCCGGGGTTGTCACCAGCTTGGCTGGCCGTCCACACTAATACAATTGGCTGTATTAGAGGGTGGGAGAAGCTGGCGGGGTGGGTCCGGGTCGTTGTAAACAGCGACTCCTACAGTTCGGTCGGGGCGCCTGCTAAGCGCGGATAGGACTTGAGGGGGATAGTGTGATCCTCCCACACGCTACGCCCTCTCAATGAGAATCCGCGCTGCCAGGTGAAAAAGAAGCGGTGATTGGCTGGACGTGTGTCGGAGGAAGCACGTGGTAGCCTCCACTCTCCCAGATGATCTGACTGTGGGGGGTAAGTGCGCAGCGACCAGGAAGGGACTGGGAATTGGCATACGACTAACATTGGGATGGGAGAAAATCGGAGGAAAATGGAGGGAGAAAAAGATTAAAAAAAAAAAAAAAAAAGGCCTTTGCTTGTTGGTCAGGCTGCTTTTGTATATAAGAATTTGTTCTTACTTGCTTGCCTGGGTAAATAAAGGTTCAATAAAAATAAATAAATCAAATAAGTGGAACATTATTGATACTCTAGTCCAGGGGTTCTCAACCTTTCTGCTGCCAAGGCACCCCTGTGTTCAATAAAATATTCCAGGGCACCCCTACATACGATAAAGACTTTCCCGGTCCTGTCTTTTTTGCTACAATGATGATACAATGACTCTTTATTTGCCGTGCTGTCGTTGAGATGTTTTGTTGTTTGTTTGTCTTTGTTGCTTGTTGGTGAATCTGCAAATATGAATTGCCCCACGCGGGATCAATAAAGTTGTCTGAATCTGAATCTGATGACAAACGTTTTTTTTTTAAATACAGAAAAGGATCACTAAAGTGCTATCTGTTGCAGCTGCACTGTTCTCCATAAAAATAGCATATTTGGATAAGTTTGACAATTTCTCAAAAACAGAAAATCATGTATTTTTTTTAAATACAGAAAAGGATCACCAAGTTACCATTTCTCAAAAAATATAAATAAATACAGAAAATAAGCACTTGTTCACTCAGTGGACATTTCTAGCTCAATGCGAGGTCCGCTGCTGCTGGCTAATAATACGGTCAATACGTGGGGAGATCTTTGACAAGGCAACACGCATGTCATCATCAAGGCTCAACTTGGCCCTATATTTTGTTTTCAGAGCTGTCATGGATGAAAAGCCAGCTTCACACAGATATGTGGTGCTGAATGGTATCAACACCTTAACTGCAGCATCATGAGATACTTGGTACTCAGCACCACACTCTGAAACTAGCTCTCCAGGTGGTATCAGATGAGATTTCAATGAGTTCTTCCAAGAGTTTGGATGGAGATGTGTCAGGAAGCTTTGTCTCAATGTTGTCTGTAAAGTTTTTTTTTATCCAGAGTAACTTGGTGATCCTTTTCTGTGTTTTATTAAATAATGATTTTCAGATTTTTAGAAATGGTCAAACTTATCCAAATATGGTATTTTCATGGAAAACAGTGCAGCTGCAACAGATAGCACTTTAGGGATAATTTTCTGTAATCCAAAAAGAAATAGGATTCACTATAAAGTGCATGTTCACTATAAAGTGCCACGTTTTGATATATTGAGCTTTAAACTTTAAGTAAATTTTTTGGAACACGCAACCTAAAACACCTTCCTCTCCCAAACCGTTCCTGCAATTGTTTTATTATGTATTGTATTTTTTATGTTTAAATATCAACATAATCTGTCTGTCCACCCTCAGTACATTTACTATCAATATAATATAGTAGTCTGACTTCATCATCTTTTCAAACGCACACACATAGAGGGAGAATGCCCCCCCCCCCCCCTCCTTCCCAGTCATCCTTCCAAGTCCCCACCCTGCTGTTCTCTGTCGCTCTGAACAGGGCTTTAGCTTGTTGTTAGCTTATGGTAACGGGACATTAATTCCGGTCTTAAACACAACGTGGTCATAAAGGAATGGCAAGGATTGCAAAGCATGTTATATGCATTTGACCCGTTGCGGAATAAAACAGCAGGGATTTGTTTTGGGTCGCAAAACCACTACCCTTGCTGTGTTTCAATGTCCGCGTTCCAGATCCAGACGCTACTGCTGCTGCTGAGCTGAGAGACGCTACTGCTCAGCTGCATCCTATTGGCTGTGTGCTGGAGCGGATATGAGTCACGACACCACGGATTTTCAAAATAAGAGTATCATAATGACCTTAATGTTGCTAGCTTTTGGAGCCTAGTTATTATAGCTGGAGCTGCGCGTGGGCATAAATGAGACCCGCTATAGGATTTTCAAAATAAGACTGTTGTCATTCTATATTTTTAAAGAACATTGCCAGGCATCTCGCGGAACCCCTGACAGCTCTCCACGGAACCCCTGTGTGCCGCGGAACCCCTGTTGAGAACCGCTGCTCTAGTCCTTACATGGAACATTATTGTAGTGTTGTCACGATACTGGAATTTCGACTTCGATACGATACCTTGAAAAGTATCGATACTTCGATACAATTTCGATACCAAAAAAATTAAAATTAAAAATAAATAAAATATATATATATATATATATTTTTTTAAACAAATTTAGCTTTTGTTGCTGGTTGATTCTCCTCAGCTTCTCTCTGGTACTATAAGAGAAGATAAATATAACACTTTTAAAACCCTTTGTTTATCTTTAGATCAGAGAGAGAGAGAGAGAGAGAGAGAGAGAGAGAGAGAGAGAGAGAGAGAGGGAGATTTCTCCGGAGCTATGCTCAGAGCATTTATTAACGTTACATTTTCAACAACATTTGCTGCTAATTGGACACTTCATGGAGGCGGGGTAACGTTGTGTCGAGTTCATGCGTGTACTAGTGTAGGATGGGCTCCGCTCGACCTAACGTTGGAAACAGGGTAGTTGTGTCGAGTTCATGCGTGTACTGGTGTAGTGTGGGTGGGCTCGGCTTGACGTTACTCCGTTTCCATGAAGTAATTATAAATGTGGCCAGCTAGCTAGCATAAGCTAACGGAGGAACGACAGCTAACGTTAGCTAATAATAGCTTTGTGTACAAACTGAAGACAGGGCTCCCGGCTGTAAGGGGGAGGAGGCTGCAGCAGCAGCTTGTGTCTGTTGCCGGTCTCTGAGGAGGAGGAGGCGGCGGAAGGGCAAGCGTGCTCTGGCAGCGCGTCTGTCTGTCAACAACTTGCGGGAGCAAGCCAGCTGGTATCGGTACTGCAGAAAGTATCAATACTTAGGGAAATGAGTATCGAAACCATTTTAAATATTCAGTATCGATATGTATCGATATTTCGATATGTTTGACAACACTACATTATTGATACTCTTGTCCTTATGTGGAACACTATTAATACTCTAGTCCTTAAGACTTCAGACTCCCTTTGGCAGGCTAGTGACTGTATTTAAACATGCACAAGGCTGTCCACACACAAGCACACACACAAACCTCTATAGCCTATATATAGAAACACAGAGGTGTGAAGTAACACCGTGCAGGAGTTTGAAAAAGTGGATTTTCAGTCGTAATAAACGTCACAAACAGTAGTTTCAGCTCGTGTTGGTAACGTGTAGAAGATGACAGAAAGGCAACCTTTGGTCGAGAAGAAAGTTTAAACTAATTCAGTCGTCGTCATATTATGTTCTCAAATCAATGAGCAATCGTGTTTAATAATCAGTGATTTCGATATCAATCAAAACTACTGTGATTTATGGCTTAGTCGTAAAATAATGAGGGGATTCTAAGAGAATGCTGTTCAATTTGGCTCAAGGCTGTCATCCCAGGATTACAAGTCTAGAATAGAGTCCTGATAGCATGTGTTCAACGTCCGCTCAGAGACTGAAAAATACCACATTCCAAACTCAGTCAGTGAGGGAGGGAAATAACAACAGCACAAAGAAAGACCTACAGAACAGTTTGATGGGTCCCTCTGGTTGGCAGAGAAGAGAGGAAACAAACAATTTAAAAGTTAAAAAGAAAACAAGACAGAAATTGTTAGAATTCTAGAGTTATAGAGAGACATTAGGGGCTAGGCTAGGCTAAGCAAGGCTAGGCTAGGCTAGGCTAGGCTAGGCTAGGCTAAGCAAGGCTAGGCTAGCATGTTGACCATATTCTATACTGTCCCCTAGGGCTGACCTTCAAACCTTTTTTTGGCAATCGAAGCTTCGGGGCCGAGCTTCGATTTTAATTTGAAGCTTCAAAAAAAATGTAATAATTTTTTTTTTTTTTTTTTTTTATCTTATGTTGTGGGACTTGTACAGCACTTTGGTCAACTTTGTTGTTTTTAAATGTGCTCTATAAATAAAGTGGATTGGATTAATTAATTAAGTAGCCCCTTTCGTGACTGTGACGCAGCCAACAAGGTTTCACTCGGCTGCGCTGCCTGGGTGCAGTGGGGCTGCTCTCACAGCCAACGCATGACATTACATAATTATGTTGCAACCTTCGTCTATTAAGCAAACAATTATATTATATTTAATTTATAATTATATCAGACAATGCACATACAAAAGCAGATGATTACAATTAAATTAGCCAACTTGGTAACACATTAGTCATAGCAGCATAGGCATAGCCTTATTAATGTTTTGTGTGGCGTCGCTGTCGTGTACAACGATACTTACGTTTTTTAGGTGATTTGACAAAGTTGTTGTAGAGTTGTGATATGCCATTTTCTTCTGGCATATCTGGCACTCTGCTTTTTGGGCATTGTCTTTGGGCATTTTAAAGTGTAACCACACGTCTGATGACTTCTTCATCGACATGTCTGCTGCACATGTCCTTGTTGTTTTTAACACAGATAATCTCCACGTGCTTGTTGTAGAGAGGTGGAGACGAGGCGCCGCTTACTTTCGTTTCATTGGAATGGAGGCGGGAAGGCGCCGCTTACTTTCGTTTCATTGGAATGGAGGCGCAAGATTTTGGAGATTTAAATTTTTTTTTATTTATTTATTTTTTAACTTCGTTTTTTTTTTTTTTAAGCTCGTGCCATCGAACGAAGCTTCGAAGTATTTAAGACAGCCCTACTGTCCCCAATGTATACCTACCACCTGCTTTCACTGCCCTACACTGTAATCATAATAATCATAACTACCTACCTACATTTACATTTAGTAATTTAGCTGAACGCTTTTATCCAAAGATACTAACAGGCTCTGTACAACAAGTCAGCAGGAAGGGTACAACTCTGGCAGCTAACAGTAACATTGTTTATCAAACAGTGTCGAACTTGAGTGCTACAGATTTGAGTATATTATAATTCCATATAACTCAGTATGATAGCATGTACAATAGTGCACTATATAACATATATATAACCATTTATGTATATTTACCGCACATATATATATATACATAGATATCTGTCTGAATATACCTGCATATAATTAGATTAGATGAATATAATCCTTCTATATACCTACGTATACACCTGCATATACAGTAACCCATACAACTCTGTATGGTAGCATGTCACCAGACTGCGTCACCAGACCTGTCTCACTGCTTCATAACCAGACCTGTCTCACTGCTTCACCAGACCTGTCTCACTGCTTCATAACCAGACCTGTCTCACTGCTTCATAACCAGACCTGTCTCACTGCTTCACCAGACCTGTCTCACTGCTTCATAACCAGACCTGTCTCACTGCTTCATAACCAGACCTGTCTCACTGCTTCAACAGACCTGTCTCACTGCTTCATAACCAGACCTGTCTCACTGCTTCATAACCAGACCTGTCTTACCATCTCTGAACGTGTTTCCTGACTGCTGTTAAGAGACATGGCTGACATGATGGTGCAACAGGAAGCTGTCAGGTCTCCCAGTGCATTCTGGGAGGCCATCCAGTCACTGTGGAGGGGCCTTCTATTTGACTCCTCTTTTATACAGTCAGCCATGACCTCAATGTAACACAGTGTGTGTGTGTGTGTGTGTGTGTGTGTGTGTGTGTGTGTGTGTGTGTGTGTGTGTGTGTGTGTGTGTGTGTGGAAGGAATGTTAATGAATCATATGGGTCGGGTCAATTAAGGTCAGTTATGGTCTATTATGGTCAGTTATGGTCAGATAAGGTCGGATAAAGTCAGTCGGATAAGGTCAGATAAGGTTGTATAAGGTCGGCTCAGGTCAGATAAGGTCGGATAAAGTCAGTCGGATAAGGTCAGATAAGGTTGTATAAGGTCGGCTCAGGTCAGATAAGGTCGGATAATTGGATGCTAAACTTCTTTTCGTTGTACTGTATAATGACAATACATTTGAATCTAATATAATATAAGATAATATAATTCCTTTACATACTATTCAACAGGTGTAGGAAAAATAAGTCTGATAATAACACCAACATTTGATCAACATTAGCTTCAGACCATGAGTCCACAGACTGAAGTCTGATAATAAAAACAACATTTCACTTCAAAAGAAACCTGTAAAGATCATAATGAGCTCATCTTTCACAACAGCAATTCACTCTCACTCTCACTCTCACACACACACACACGCACACACACGTAGCTATTTTGGCTGTGGTCAACCTTACCTGCTAACCCTGAGTTCATGATGACAGTGGGGGTTCCACAGCCAGGCAGCGGGGGTGGTGGGGGGGGCGGGTGGCCTGACATTTCTGAGTGCCCGGGAGGAGGTGGAGGAGGGGGGGGAGGAGGAGGAGGAGGTGGCGGGGGAGCTGCTGCAGGCTCAGACGACAACGGTCCATTTAGCACTGAAGGAGAGGAGAGAGAGAGAGAGGTGAGGAGGAGGAGCAAACAGGAGGTAGAGAGAGAGAGAGAGAGAGAGAGAGAGAGAGAGAGAGAGATAGGGTTGTAGAGAGAGAGAGAGACCGAATGGTAGAGAGAGAGAGAGAGAGAGGATGGTAGAAAGAGAGAGACCGGATGGTAGAGAGAGACAGGATGGTAGAGCGATAGAGAGAGACAGGATGGTAGAGATAGAGAGACAGGATGGTAGAGAGAGAATGGTAGAGAGATAGAGAGAGACAGGATGGTAGAGAGAGAGAGAGAGAGAGAGAGAGAGAGAGAGAGAGAGAGAGAGAGAGAGAGAGAGAGAGATGATGGTAGAGAGAGAGAGACAGGATGGTAGAGAGAGAGAGACAGGGTGGTAGAGAGAGAGAGACAGGATGGTAGAGAGAGAGAGAGAGAGAGAGAGAGAGAGAGAGAGAGAGAGAGAGAGAGAGAGAGAGAGAGAGAGAGAGAGAGAGAGAGAGAGAGAGAGAGAGAGAGAGAGAGAGAGAGAGAGAGAGAGAGGCAGGATGTGTATCTATTTAGGGATGTTAGTCCATCCTAAACGGTGTCTGGTCTACCTACCCAGGCCATTCATGGGCGGCGGCGGCGGAGGGGGAGGAGGGGGAGGCGGCATGCCCGGAGCCCCTCCTCCCACCACGAGGTAGTGCCCCGCCCCGGGCACTCCCTCCGCACCGGGTACCAGGGTGGCGCCGGGGGGAGGTGGCGAGGCCAGGATGGAGATGCCGCCGTCGCCCTTCTTGTGGATCTTGATGGTGCCCTGCCTCTCCAGCTCCTGGATCTTCTGCTCGAGGTTACACTGCCTCTGGATAGCGTCGTCCTTCTCCTTTACCATCTTCCTCAGCGTGTGTACCTGTGAGCTGGCATCCTTGTATACTTCCTGTTTGGGGGGGGCAGAGGTGTGAGCGGGGCGCGTACGGATTGGTTTACAAGGTCGAGTCATGACATGTGGAAGAGATAAATAACCAGCGGGCCTCTTGGCCAAAAGTAAATCACTTCTATCTAACAATAACATGCCGTTCGGTGGACGCTTCCAAAGCGCCATACAGTGCCACAAACTTTCTAGTCTCCTATCTATAGATCTATAGACCTTCCAGAAATGGATCCGGAGGAGGTGTCTAGAGCAGCGTTTCCCAGGACCCGTTTTTATTGGGTCGTCAATAATAAAAAAAAAAATTACTATTTTTTTCTCTTTTTTTTTTATAAAAAAAAAGCTGTAGATGTGTTGATTCAGTTTGGCACCACATACTTATGTGAATATGGGTTTTCTACTCTAGCATACCTGAAAAACAAATACAGAAACAGACTAAATGCTCAGCATGACCTCAGAATAGCACTTTCAAAAACCAAGCCCAGAATAGATCTGCTGGTTGAAAACTTCAACCAGCCACATACCTCTCATTAGATTTCATTGTGCCATAGATGAAATATTATACCCCTTCTAGCATGATGTCGGGTCAGTAGAATTTTTAAATAAGTCAGTACAAATTAATCAGAATGTTGCTCAATGTTGGGGTTTAAGGTTGAGGGACGGAGGGAGGGGGTAAGAAATGGAGTTGAAAAAGGGGTGATAAATAGAAAGGAGAGTAGAACATGTTTGTTCATTTAAAAGTGTTACAAAATTGTATGTACATATGTTATGAGGTGGTGAGCAACTTAACATTACACTCTGATTATTGCTGTGATGTACTTATAATTAAATAAATACATTTCATATAGATTTAAAAATCATGGTTTGTTGTGTTCTTTATCAGTAGTTTATAAATGTATGTTATGGCAATTCATGATGTATTTTTGTAAGTTTGGGTCCCGGGGAAACACCAAATTTGTCTTTTGGGTCTCGAGCTGAAAAAGTTTGGGAACCCCTGGTCTAGAGAGATGAGGTGTCTAGAGATGAGGTGAGATTAGGTGTGAAAATTTGATTAGGTGTCTAAAAATGAGATTAGGTGTCTAGAGATGAGATTAGGTGTCTAAAAATTAGATGAGGTGTCTAAAAATGAGATTAGGTCTCTAAAAATGAGATGAAGTGTCTAGAGATGAGATGAGGTGTCTATAGATGAGATGAGGTGTCTAGAGATGAGATGAGGTGTCTAAAAATGAGATGAGGTGTCTAAAAATAAGATGAGGTGTCTAAAAATGAGATGAAGTGTCTAGAGATGAGATGAGGTGTCTAGAGATGAGATGAGGTGTCTAGAGATGAGATGAGGTGTCTAGAGATGAGATGAGGTGTCTAAAGATGAGATGAGGTGTCTAAAGATGAGATGAGGTGTCTAGAGATGAGATGAGGTGTCTAAAGATGAGATGGGGTGTCTAAAGATGAGATGAGGTGTCTAAAGATGAGATGAAGTGTCTAGAGATGAGATGAGTTGTCTAAAGATGAGATGAGGTGTCTAGAGATGAGATGAGGTGTCTAAAGATGAGATGAGGTGTCTAGAGATGAGATGAGGTGTCTAGAGATGAGATGAGGTGTCTAAAGATGAGGTGTCTAAAGATGAGATGAGGTGTCTAGAGATGAGATGAGGTGTCTAGAGATGAGATGAGGTGTCTAGAGATGAGATGAGGTGTCTAAAGATGAGATGAAGTGTCTAGAGATGAGATGAGGTGTCTAAAGATGAGATGAGGTGTCTAGAGATGAGATGAGGTGTCTAGAGATGAGATGAGGTGTCTAGACATGAGATGAGGTGTCTAAAGATGAGATGAGGTGTCTAGAGATGAGATGAGGTGTCTAGAGATGAGATGAAGTGTCTAAAGATGAGATGAGGTGTCTAAAGATGAGATGAGGTGTCTAAAGATGAGATGAAGTGTCTAAAGATGAGATGAAGTGTCTAGAGATGAGATGAGGTGTCTAAAGATGAGATGAGGTGTCTAGAGATGAGATGAGGTGTCTAGAGATGAGATGAGGTGTCTAGAGATGAGATGAGGTGTCTAAAGATGAGATGAAGTGTCTAAAGATGAGATGAAGTGTCTAGAGATGAGATGAGGTGTCTAAAGATGAGATGAGGTGTCTAGAGATGAGATGAGGTGTCTAGAGATGAGATGAGGTGTCTAGAGATGAGATGAGGTGTCTAGAGATGAGATGAGGTGTCTAAAAATGAGATGAAGTGTCTAGAGATGAGATGAGGTGTCTAAAAATGAGATGAAGTGTCTAGAGATGAGATGAGGTGTCTAAAAATGAGATGAAGTGTCTAGAGATGAGATGAGGTGTCTAGAGATGAGATGAGGTGTCTAAAAATGAGATTAGGTGTCTAGAGATGAGATGAGGTGTCTAAAAATGAGATGAAGTGTCTAGAGATGAGATGAGGTGTCTAAAAATGAGATGAAGTGTCTAGAGATGAGATGAGGTGTCTAGAGATGAGATGAGGTGTCTAAAAATGAGATTAGGTGTCTAGAGATGAGATCAGGTGTCTAGAGATGAGATGAGGTGTCTAGAGATGAGATGAGGTGTCTAGAGATGAGATGAGGTGTCTAAAGATGAGATGAGGTGTCTAGAGATGAGATGAGGTGTCTAAAGATGAGGTGTCTAAAGATGAGATGAGGTGTCTAGAGATGAGATGAGGTGTCTAGAGATGAGATGAGGTGTCTAGAGATGAGATGAGGTGTGTCTAGAGATGAGATGAGGTGTCTAAAGATGAGATGAGGTGTCTAAAAATGAGATGAAGTGTCTAGAGATGAGATGAGGTGTCTAAAGATGAGATGAGGTGTCTAGAGATGAGATGAGATGTCTAAAGATGAGATGAGGTGTCTACAGATGAGATGAGGTGTCTAGAGATGAGATGAGGTGTCTAAAGATGAGATGAGGTGTCTAGAGATGAGATGAGGTGTCTAAAGATGAGATGAGGTGTCTAGAGATGAGATGAGGTGTCTAGAGATGAGATGAGGTGTCTAGAGATGAGATGAGGTGTCTAGAGATGAGATGAGGTGTCTAAAGATGAGATGAAGTGTCTAAAGATGAGATGAAGTGTCTAGAGATGAGATGAGGTGTCTAAAGATGAGATGAGGTGTCTAGAGATGAGATGAGGTGTCTAAAAATGAGATGAAGTGTCTAGAGATGAGATGAGGTGTCTAGAGATGAGATGAGGTGTCTAAAAATGAGATTAGGTGTCTAGAGATGAGATGAGGTGTCTAAAAATGAGATGAAGTGTCTAGAGATGAGATGAGGTGTCTAAAAATGAGATGAAGTGTCTAGAGATGAGATGAGGTGTCTAGAGATGAGATGAGGTGTCTAAAAATGAGATTAGGTGTCTAGAGATGAGATCAGGTGTCTAGAGATGAGATGAGGTGTCTAGAGATGAGATGAGGTGTCTAGAGATGAGATGAGGTGTCTAAAGATGAGATGAGGTGTCTAGAGATGAGATGAGGTGTCTAAAGATGAGGTGTCTAAAGATGAGATGAGGTGTCTAGAGATGAGATGAGGTGTCTAGAGATGAGATGAGGTGTCTAGAGATGAGATGAGGTGTGTCTAGAGATGAGATGAGGTGTCTAAAAATGAGATGAAGTGTCTAGAGATGAGATGAGGTGTCTAAAGATGAGATGAGGTGTCTAGAGATGAGATGAGGTGTCTAAAGATGAGATGAGGTGTCTACAGATGAGATGAGGTGTCTAGAGATGAGATGAGGTGTCTAAAGATGAGATGAGGTGTCTAGAGATGAGATGAGGTGTCTAAAGATGAGATGAGGTGTCTAGAGATGAGATGAGGTGTCTAGAGATGAGATGAGGTGTCTAGAGATGAGATGAGGTGTCGAGAGAAGAGGGGATCATGGAGCCAATCCCACATGTTTTAAAAATACATACAGTAAATCACAAATACTGCAATGTGGTTACATGATTATTATAGTTTGCTTGGTGTCTGGGGCGATGACATCAAATCTTTGTGGTCTCATCTGAACAATTTTTGATCTCAGGTCAGATTCTTTAACAGCAGTGTAATGACTGACCCTGACAGACTCCAGGTCAGATTATTTAACAGCAGTGTAATGACTGACCCTGACAGACTCCAGGTCAGATTATTTAACAGCAGTGTAATGATAATGACTGACCCTGACAGACTCCAGGTCAGATTATATAACAACAGTGTAATGCTAATGACTGACCCTGACTGATCACAGGTTAGATTCTTTAACAGCAGTGTAATGATAATGACTGACCCTGACAGACTCCAGGTCAGATTCTTTAACAACAGTGTAATGATAATGACTGACCCTGACTGATCACAGGTCAGATTCTTTAACAGCAGTGTAATGATAATGACTGACCCTGACAGACTCCAGGTCCTTGTTCCGCTGCATCAGCTGCTTCTCCAGCTCTACGATCTTATACATAGCCTCGTTCTCCATGTCCTGCAGCTTCTCCGTCATCTGGAACAACAACAACAACAATAAATCACTGATATAGACTCTCAGAGGTGATACATGTCTTAAATTATATCAATATTGTGCTGTCAGAACAGTATTATGTTTGTAGGTTAAGAATTGAATGTTCACTATTGTCCATTTTGGCGATGGTCACCTTGTAACCAGAAAATGCCCAAAGAGACGTATTTGTATTCAAGTTGATCAGCATCTCTTAGATTGTGCTAGCAAGGCAGTGTTATGTTTATACGTGATATATTTACAACAGGTATTTCATGCTGGGAGAGAGGGAGGTTTGTTTATGTGTCCTTGCTGCCCTCTAGTGGTCAAATAAATAATAATAGCAGCTTTAAGATGCATTGCTTGTGGCTGCTGACTATATCCTGACAGATAAGTGGAAGCGTGAGACTAATCTATAGCCCTGTCTTTAGAGAGAGAGAGAGAGATAATCATGATAATGATTGTAAAATCTTAGGAAGAAATTAAGGAACCAAACCAAACCATCAACCAACCGCCAAATTCAACTTTCCAACAATGTATTGGTTGATTGGCGAAAACCCTCCTCTGTTAACCTCTTAACACTTTGGTGACAAAAACGAGTTAAGATATTTTTATTCATTATCCACCCAGGGAGCCTGTTGTTACCATAGGGAATGAGTCTGAGGTCGCCAAGGTGCAATACTGGCCGCATCCCGCTAGACGGCGGTATCGAGCACCCTTTGTAACCTTGTATCTTGGCCTGTGTAATGGCCAAACGTCTCCGGTTTCATGTTTCCTTGTCGGGCGAGGGCAGCCGTTCTCCTGGTTCCATTGAAGCGCGTCAAATATCCCCGATCCATATGTTGTGGTGGATTATGCCGTGGGCCAAATGGACATTGGATGTACCTGATGGCGATCTGGCGTAAGAACGATCTGACGTCAATTTTAGCTTGATCCTGCAATGCTTTTATACCGATCAGGGTTTTTAGTGTTCAATACGAATGCCGTTACTGACAATCAAATAATCAGAAACGACCCCCCCCCCCCTTTCATGCATTCATGATGGAACATACTACCTATGACATAGATCTGATTTCGGAATAATAGCGTGTACAGGCAAGAAATGGCAACGTCTATAGTGGAATTGACATATAGGGCTATAACTCAGCATTTCATGAATTACCCTAGACCGATCTAAAACCATACTTACATTCACCACGGTATAACACAGGAACGTATGGATGGAAAATTTATTCCTTTTCACCTATTGAACGATAGATAGGTGATGTCAAATGGGCCATAGTATTGTATCCATAGCTATAATATAGAATATAGTTATAGCTCTACAAACAAGGTGACAGATCCCTATCTATCTAGCGGTGGCGTTGCTACAGAAGGCTGCGTCTAATGGCTGGCACTGAAAGTGTTAAGCATCGGACGGTGAGTGCATGACGGCCTGCCGTTGGGCCGTGCGATGCTTAAGAGGAGGGTTTAAAGTGCGGTGTCGTTAACAGAGGAGGGTTAAAGGGTTCTCCTCACGTGTGACATGTTCTCCTCCAGCTCCTCTACTCGCTCCAGGGCAGCGTTTTTGGTCTCAGCGTCCTCCAGCAAGGCTCCCACATCAAACACATTGTCCAGGTAGGCCTGGATCTGAACCTGCAGCTTGTCACTCTCTGTGTGCTTCAGTTTCTGGAGACAGAGAGACAGAGACAGAGACCGAGACAGAGAGAGAGAGAGAGAGAGACAATCAGAAAGTCAGTTCACTGCATAAAGCCAATATCTCCGTCTGCAAGCATCGATCTACCAGTTGAGCAGATGGGTTTTTTTTATAAGATAATTGACTGGTTTTCTAAACCCAGATAACTGCTTTCTAAACCAAGATAACTGCATTCTAAACCCAGAGAGAACTGCTTTCTAAACCCACATATAACTGCTTTCTAAACCCACATAGATAACTGCTTTCTAAACCCAGATAACTGCTTTCTAAACCCAAAGAGAACTGCTTTCTAAACCCAGAGAGAACTGCTTTCTAAACCCAGAGAGAACTGCTTTCTAAACCCAGAGAGAACTGCTTTCTAAACCCACAGTGAACCGCTTTCTAAACCCAGATAACTGCTTTCTAAACCCACAGAGAACCGCTTTCTAAACCCACAGAGAACTGCTTTCTAAACACACAGAGAACTGGTTTTCTGTGGTTTGTGGTCAGCAGGTAGATATTAGATGTGATGAGAATCTACACTCCAGAGCAGAGTAAAGAGTTTACACTTACGTCTAAGTAGTCGTCCAGACCCAGCTTGGTGAAGTCGTACTGGAGGTGGACCCTGAAGTTCATGTCTTCTACTGAGTGCACCACGATGTTGATGAACTGCATGCAGGCCACCTGGGGACCCGGCAAGGGGGGTGGGGGGTAACATGTTAGAATGGGAGGTCATGACCTGCGGAAATGCCAACTTCTTTGGAAATAAGTGTTTTCCAGGAGTCTGCTGACATACTGTAGGCCTGACACACTCATGAAATACATCTCTATCAAATAGGTTTAGGAGCATCATCATGTTTATATAAGATCAGATATTCCTTTATTGATCCCATTGGGGACATCCAGGCATCATAGCAACATGGGGAGGGGGGAGGGGAGGTACAGGTACATGGTAATACTAGATACAGGTCATAAAATTATAGTACAGTAGAAAAGTAAAAATAAAGATAGGCAGTGTAAACAATATGATTAACTCTGAGTATGCGCATAATGAGCAAGTAGGCAGTGTAAATCAAGGTTCAGATGAGGGTCTGTATACCCTATCAGTTAAATTTGCATTACAATAAATATAGTTACAATACACTATAATCTAAATATATACTATGTGTAAGTATACATTATACACAGGTTCAGTATGTATGGCGTGGTATACTTCATAGAAGCATCGTCATGTTTATGAGCATCATAATGTAGTTATGTACATTAATTATGTTCTGTAGTTAAATGTAGTTTCTCTCTCTGAATCATGACTATGAATGACTCAATACGGTGCTCTGTGGTAATGATGATGGAGGAGCTTATGACCAGCTGACGGGGATCCGTATAAACCAGCTCATCCACGTCATTGGGCGAGAGAGAGAGGGGAGGGGAGGGGGGGGTCTGTCCTGTGTCTAGTGCAGTGGTTCTCAAACTACGGGTCGCGACCCAAATTGGGGTCCCGGGTAGGTGACAGTGGGGCGCATTGGAAAGTAAAAAAAAAAGAATAAAAACATTTTATGTTCTGCCAACATATTTTGGCTAAATATGCCTCGTTTTATAAATGTGTATTGATAACATAGTGCTGTAATTACATTTTCTAATAAATATGCATGATCAAGTTCAACAACGTGTGCTTTTATTTTGATATTCCTTAATTCCACGTTGAAATTACGCGATACATTAAGTGTGGGGTCCCCAAAAAAAAATCCTAAATAAAATGGGGTCACGGTATGAAATAGTTTGAGAACCCCTGGTCTAGTGCACACACGCTGGAGACGCATGCCTTCTCCTCAGCCTACTAACATGGGCTTTAATGAACTTCCTGTTAGAAGCCCGGGAGGCGTCTCGGTGTGACATGTCAACCCAGACAAATCTGTTTGCTTTCCTGCCTGCTGTCAAATTACTGGCAGATGACCAGAGAGGCTCAGGCTGGACTTGTGACTTGTGGCACACAAGACCTATTCAAACACAGCATCTGCTGGTCCACACACACACACATCAATGGGGACACTTAAAAGAGAGGGGAGAGGCATATTGGGGAAGATTATGTCTAACCGGCACGCTGGTCACGCACACTGCGTTTCATTCATCTCCGTTAAGCTAATTAGCAGACATCAGTGTTGAGATGACCAACTTGGCGAGGGTTTCTGACACAGTACTGCTCTCGTTAAGATGTGCTCTGCGAGGTTTCTGTGTTTGATCTTATGACGCGGCAGCTCTGGGTGTTTACATGGGCGATGGACGGCTGTATTTAGTGTTGTGAACGTACCATGAAGTCGATGTTGTCTTGTTTAGTAGTGTTGTAAACGTACCATGAAGTCGATGTTGGTGTTTAGTAGTGTTGTGAACGTACCATGAAGTCAATGCTGTCTTGTTTAGTAGTGTTGTGAACGTACCATGAAGTTAATGTTGTGTTTAGTAGTGTTGTGAACGTACCAAGAAGTTAATGTTGTGTTTAGTAGTGTTGTGAACGTACCATGAAGTTAATGTTGTGGTTAGTAGTGTTGTGAACGTACCATGAAGTCGATGTTGGTGTTTAGTAGTGTTGTGAACGTACCATGAAGTCAATGTTGTCTTGTTTAGTAGTGTTGTGAACGTATCATGAAGTCAATGTTGTCTTGTTTAGTAGTGTTGTGAACGTATCATGAAGTCGATGTTGGTGTTTAGTAGTGTTGTGAACGTATCATGAAGTCAATGTTGTCTTGTTTAGTAGTGTTGTGAACGTATCATGAAGTCGATGTTGTCTTGTTTAGTAGTGGTGTGAACGTATCATGAAGTCGATGTTGGTGTTTAGTAGTGTTGTGAACGTATCATGAAGTCGATGTTGGTGTTTAGTAGTGTTGTGAACGTATCATGAAGTCGATTTGTTGGTGTTTAGTAGTGTTGTGAATGTACCATGAAGTCGATGTTGTGTTGTTTAGTAGTGTTGTGAACGTATCATGAAGTCAATGTTGGTGTTTAGTAGTGTTGTGAACGTACCATGAAGTCGATGTTGTCTTGTTTAGTAGTGTTGTGAACAAACCATGAAGTCGATGTTGGTGTTTAGTAGTGGTGTGAACGTACCATGAAGTCGATGTTGGTGTTTAGTAGTGTTGTGAACGTATCATGAAGTCGATGTTGGTGTTTAGTAGTGTTGTGAATGTACCATGAAGTCGATGTTGTGTTGTTTAGTAGTGTTGTGAACGTACCATGAAGTCGATGTTGGTGTTTAGTAGTGTTGTGAACGTACCATGAAGTCGGTGTTGTGTTGTTTAGTAGTGTTGTGAACGTACCATGAAGTCGATGTTGTGTTGTTTAGTAGTGTTGTGAACGTATCATGAAGTCAATGTTGGTGTTTAGTAGTGTTGTGAACGTATCATGAAGTCGATGTTGTGTTGTTTAGTAGTGTTGTGAATGTACCATGAAGTCGATGTTGTGTTGTTTAGTAGTGTTGTGAACGTACCATGAAGTTAATGTTGTGTTTAGTAGTGTTGTGAACGTACCAAGAAGTTAATGTTGTGTTTAGTAGTGTTGTGAACGTACCATGGAGTCGATGTTGGTGTTTAGTAGTGTTGTGAACGTACCATGAAGTCAATGTTGTCTTGTTTAGTAGTGTTGTGAACGTATCATGAAGTCGATGTTGGTGTTTAGTAGTGTTGTGAACGTATCATGAAGTCGATGTTGGTGTTTAGTAGTGTTGTGAATGTACCATGAAGTCGATGTTGTGTTGTTTAGTAGTGTTGTGAACGTACCATGAAGTCGATGTTGGTGTTTAGTAGTGTTGTGAACGTACCATGAAGTCGGTGTTGTGTTGTTTAGTAGTGTTGTGAACATACCATGAAGTCGATGTTGTGTTGTTTAGTAGTGTTGTGAACGTATCATGAAGTCAATGTTGGTGTTTAGTAGTGTTGTGAACGTACCATGAAGTCGATGTTGGTGTTTAGTAGTGTTGTGAACGTACCATGAAGTCGATGTTGTGTTGTTTAGTAGTGTTGTGAACATACCATGAAGTCGATGTTGTGTTGTTTAGTAGTGTTGTGAACGTATCATGAAGTCAATGTTGGTGTTTAGTAGTGTTGTGAACGTATCATGAAGTCAATGTTGTCTTGTTTAGTAGTGTTGTGAACGTATCATGAAGTCGATGTTGTCTTGTTTAGTAGTGTTGTGAACGTATCATGAAGTCGATGTTGGTGTTTAGTAGTGTTGTGAACGTATCATGAAGTCGATGTTGGTGTTTAGTAGTGTTGTGAATGTACCATGAAGTCGATGTTGTGTTGTTTAGTAGTGTTGTGAACGTATCATGAAGTCAATGTTGGTGTTTAGTAGTGTTGTGAACGTACCATGAAGTCGATGTTGTCTTGTTTAGTAGTGTTGTGAACAAACCATGAAGTCGATGTTGGTGTTTAGTAGTGTTGTGAACGTACCATGGAGTCAATGTTGGTGTTTAGTAGTGTTGTGAACGTACCATGAAGTCGATGTTGGTGTTTAGTAGTGTTGTGAACGTATCATGAAGTCGATGTTGTGTTGTTTAGTAGTGTTGTGAATGTACCATGAAGTCGATGTTGTGTTGTTTAGTAGTGTTGTGAACGTACCATGAAGTTAATGTTGTGTTTAGTAGTGTTGTGAACGTACCAAGAAGTTACTGTTGTGTTTAGTAGTGTTGTGAACGTACCATGGAGTCGATGTTGGTGTTTAGTAGTGTTGTGAACGTACCATGAAGTCAATGTTGTCTTGTTTAGTAGTGTTGTGAACGTATCATGAAGTCGATGTTGGTGTTTAGTAGTGTTGTGAACGTATCATGAAGTCGATGTTGGTGTTTAGTAGTGTTGTGAATGTACCATGAAGTCGATGTTGTGTTGTTTAGTAGTGTTGTGAACGTACCATGAAGTCGATGTTGGTGTTTAGTAGTGTTGTGAACGTACCATGAAGTCGATGTTGTGTTGTTTAGTAGTGTTGTGAACGTACCATGAAGTCGATGTTGTGTTGTTTAGTAGTGTTGTGAACGTATCATGAAGTCAATGTTGGTGTTTAGTAGTGTTGTGAACGTACCATGAAGTCGATGTTGTCTTGTTTAGTAGTGTTGTGAACTAACCATGAAGTCGATGTTGGTGTTTAGTAGTGTTGTGAACGTACCATGAAGTCGATGTTGTGTTGTTTAGTAGTGTTGTGAACGTATCATGAAGTCAATGTTGGTGTTTAGTAGTGTTGTGAACGTATCATGAAGTCAATGTTGTCTTGTTTAGTAGTGTTGTGAACGTATCATGAAGTCGATGTTGTCTTGTTTAGTAGTGTTGTGAACGTATCATGAAGTCGATGTTGGTGTTTAGTAGTGTTGTGAACGTATCATGAAGTCGATGTTGGTGTTTAGTAGTGTTGTGAACGTATCATGAAGTCGATTTGTTGGTGTTTAGTAGTGTTGTGAATGTACCATGAAGTCGATGTTGTGTTGTTTAGTAGTGTTGTGAACGTATCATGAAGTCAATGTTGGTGTTTAGTAGTGTTGTGAATGTACCATGAAGTCGATGTTGTCTTGTTTAGTAGTGTTGTGAACAAACCATGAAGTCGATGTTGGTGTTTAGTATTGTTGTGAACGTACCATGGAGTCAATGTTGGTGTTTAGTAGTGTTGTGAACGTACCATGAAGTCGATGTTGGTGTTTAGTAGTGTTGTGAACGTATCATGAAGTCGATGTTGTGTTGTTTAGTAGTGTTGTGAATGTACCATGAAGTCGATGTTGTGTTGTTTAGTAGTGTTGTGAACGTACCATGAAGATAATGTTGTGTTTAGTAGTGTTGTGAACGTACCAAGAAGTTAATGTTGTGTTTAGTAGTGTTGTGAACGTACCATGGAGTCGATGTTGGTGTTTAGTAGTGTTGTGAACGTATCATGAAGTCGATGTTGTGTTGTTTAGTAGTGTTGTGAATGTACCATGAAGTCGATGTTGTGTTGTTTAGTAGTGTTGTGAACGTACCATGAAGTTAATGTTGTGTTTAGTAGTGTTGTGAACGTACCAAGAAGTTAATGTTGTGTTTAGTAGTGTTGTGAACGTACCATGGAGTCGATGTTGGTGTTTAGTAGTGTTGTGAACTTACCATGAAGTCAATGTTGTCTTGTTTAGTAGTGTTGTGAACGTATCATGAAGTCGATGTTGGTGTAGTAGTGTTGTGAACGTATCATGAAGTCGATGTTGGTGTTTAGTAGTGTTGTGAATGTACCATGAAGTCGATGTTGTGTTGTTTAGTAGTGTTGTGAACGTACCATGAAGTCGATGTTGGTGTTTAGTAGTGTTGTGAACGTACCATGAAGTCGATGTTGTGTTGTTTAGTAGTGTTGTGAACGTATCATGAAGTCAATGTTGGTGTTTAGTAGTGTTGTGAACGTACCATGAAGTCGATGTTGTCTTGTTTAGTAGTGTTGTGAACTAACCATGAAGTCGATGTTGGTGTTTAGTAGTGTTGTGAACGTACCATGGAGTCAATGTTGGTGTTTAGTAGTGTTGTGAATGTACCATGAAGTCGATGTTGGTGTTTAGTAGTGTTGTGAACGTATCATGAAGTCAATGTTGTCTTGTTTAGTAGTGTTGTGAGCATATCATGAAGTCGATGTTGGTGTTTAGTAGTGTTGTGAACGTATCATGAAGTCGATGTTGGTGTTTAGTAGTGTTGTGAACGTATCATGAAGTCAATGTTATCTTGTTTAGTAGTGTTGTGAACGTATCATGAAGTCGATGTTGTGTTGTTTAGTAGTGTTGTGAGCGTACCATGGAGTCAATGTTGTGTTGTTTAGTAGTGTTGTGAACGTACCATGGAGTCAATGTTGGTGTTTAGTAGTGTTGTGAACGTATCATTAAGTCGATGTTGGTGTTTAGTAGTGTTGTGAACGTACCATGAAGTCGATGTTGGTGTTTAGTAGTGTTGTGAATGTACCATGAAGTCGATGTTGTGTTTAGTAGTGTTGTGAACGTATCATGAAGTCGATGTTGGTGTTTAGTAGTGTTGTGAATGTACCATGAAGTCGATGTTGTGTTGTTTAGTAGTGTTGTGAACGTATCATGAAGTCAATGTTGGTGTTTAGTAGTGTTGTGAACGTACCATGAAGTCGATGTTGTGTGTTTAGTAGTGTTGTGAACGTACCATGAAGTCGATGTTGTGTTGTTTAGTAGTGTTGTGAACGTATCATGAAGTCAATGTTGGTGTTTAGTAGTGTTGTGAACGTACCATGAAGTCGATGTTGTCTTGTTTAGTAGTGTTGTGAACTAACCATGAAGTCGATGTTGGTGTTTAGTAGTGTTGTGAACGTACCATGGAGTCAATGTTGGTGTTTAGTAGTGTTGTGAACGTACCATGAAGTCGATGTTGGTGTTTAGTAGTGTTGTGAACGTATCATGAAGTCAATGTTGTCTTGTTTAGTAGTGTTGTGAACGTATCATGAAGTCGATGTTGGTGTTTAGTAGTGTTGTGAACGTATCATGAAGTCGATGTTGGTGTTTAGTAGTGTTGTGAACGTATCATGAAGTCAATGGTATCTTGTTTAGTAGTGTTGTGAACGTATCATGAAGTCGATGTTGTGTTGTTTAGTAGTGTTGTGAGCGTACCATGGAGTCAATGTTGTGTTGTTTAGTAGTGTTGTGAATGTACAATGGAGTCAATGTTGGTGTTTAGTAGTGTTGTGAACGTATCATTAAGTCGATGTTGGTGTTTAGTAGTGTTGTGAACGTACCATGAAGTTGATGTTGGTGTTTAGTAGTGTTGTGAATGTACCATGAAGTCGATGTTGTGTTTAGTAGTGTTGTGAACGTATCATGAAGTCGATGTTGGTGTTTAGTAGTGTTGTGAATGTACCATGAAGTCGATGTTGTGTTGTTTAGTAGTGTTGTGAACGTATCATGAAGTCAATGTTGGTGTTTAGTAGTGTTGTGAACGTACCATGAAGTCGATGTTGTCTTGTTTAGTAGTGTTGTGAACGAACCATGAAGTCGATGTTGGTGTTTAGTAGTGTTGTGAACGTACCATGAAGTCGATGTTGGTGTTTAGTAGTGTTGTGAACGTACCATGAAGTCAATGTTGTGTTTAGTAGTGTTGTAAACGTACCATGAAGTCGATGTTGGTGTTTAGTAGTGTTGTGAACGTACCATGAAGTCAATGCTGTCTTGTTTAGTAGTGTTGTGAAACGTACCATGAAGTTAATGTTGTGTTTAGTAGTGTTGTGAACGTACCAAAAAGTTAATGTTGTGTTTAGTAGTGTTGTGAACGTACCATGGAGTCGATGTTGGTGTTTAGTAGTGTTGTGAACGTACCATGAAGTCAATGTTGTCTTGTTTATTAGTGTTGTGAACGTATCATGAAGTCGATGTTGGTGTTTAGTAGTGTTGTGAACGTATCATGAAGTCAATGTTGTCTTGTTTAGTAGTGTTGTGAACGTATCATGAAGTTAATGTTGTGTTTAGTAGTGTTGTGAACGTATCATGAAGTCGATGTTGGTGTTTAGTAGTGTTGTGAACGTATCATGAAGTCAATGTTGTCTTGTTTAGTAGTGTTGTGAACGTATCATGAAGTCGATGTTTGTGTTTAGTAGTGTTGTGAACGTATCATGAAGTCGATGTTGGTGTTTAGTAGTGTTGTGAACGTATCATGAAGTCGATGTTGGTGTTTAGTAGTGTTGTGAACGTATCATGAAGTCGATGTTGTTGTTTAGTAGTGTTGTGAACGTATCATGAAGTCAATGTTGTCTTGTTTAGTAGTGTTGTGAACGTGATGTTGTGTTGTTTAGTAGTGTTGTGAATGTACCATGAAGTCGATGATGTGTTGTTTAGTAGTGTTGTGAACGTATCATGAAGTCAATGTTGGTGTTTAGTAGTGTTGTGAACGTACCATGAAGTCGATGTTGTCTTGTTTAGTAGTGTTGTGAACGAACCATGAAGTCGATGTTGGTGTTTAGTAGTGTTGTGAACGTACCATGGAGTCAATGTTGGTGTTTAGTAGTGTTGTGAACGTACCATGAAGTCGATGTTGGTGTTTAGTAGTGTTGTGAACGTATCATGAAGTCAATGTTGTCTTGTTTAGTAGTGTTGTGAACGTATCATGAAGTCGATGTTGGTGTTTAGTAGTGTTGTGAACGTATCATGAAGTCGATGTTGGTGTTTAGTAGTGTTGTGAACGTATCATGAAGTCAATGGTATCTTGTTTAGTAGTGTTGTGAACGTATCATGAAGTCGATGTTGTGTTGTTTAGTAGTGTTGTGAGCGTACCATGGAGTCAATGTTGTGTTGTTTAGTAGTGTTGTGAATGTACCATGGAGTCAATGTTGGTGTTTAGTAGTGTTGTGAACGTATCATTAAGTCGATGTTGGTGTTTAGTAGTGTTGTGAACGTACCATGAAGTCGATGTTGGTGTTTAGTAGTGTTGTGAATGTACCATGAAGTCGATGTTGTGTTTAGTAGTGTTGTGAACGTATCATGAAGTCGATGTTGGTGTTTAGTAGTGTTGTGAATGTACCATGAAGTCGATGTTGTGTTGTTTAGTAGTGTTGTGAACGTATCATGAAGTCAATGTTGGTGTTTAGTAGTGTTGTGAACGTACCATGAAGTCGATGTTGTCTTGTTTAGTAGTGTTGTGAACGAACCATGAAGTCGATGTTGGTGTTTAGTAGTGTTGTGAACGTACCATGAAGTCGATGTTGGTGTTTAGTAGTGTTGTGAACGTACCATGAAGTCAATGTTGTGTTTAGTAGTGTTGTAAACGTACCATGAAGTCGATGTTGGTGTTTAGTAGTGTTGTGAACGTACCATGAAGTCAATGCTGTCTTGTTTAGTAGTGTTGTGAAACGTACCATGAAGTTAATGTTGTGTTTAGTAGTGTTGTGAACGTACCAAAAAGTTAATGTTGTGTTTAGTAGTGTTGTGAACGTACCATGGAGTCGATGTTGGTGTTTAGTAGTGTTGTGAACGTACCATGAAGTCAATGTTGTCTTGTTTATTAGTGTTGTGAACGTATCATGAAGTCGATGTTGGTGTTTAGTAGTGTTGTGAACGTATCATGAAGTCAATGTTGTCTTGTTTAGTAGTGTTGTGAACGTATCATGAAGTTAATGTTGTGTTTAGTAGTGTTGTGAACGTATCATGAAGTCGATGTTGGTGTTTAGTAGTGTTGTGAACGTATCATGAAGTCAATGTTGTCTTGTTTAGTAGTGTTGTGAACGTATCATGAAGTCGATGTTGGTGTTTAGTAGTGTTGTGAGCGTATCATGAAGTCGATGTTGGTGTTTAGTAGTGTTGTGAACGTATCATGAAGTCGATGTTGGTGTTTAGTAGTGTTGTGAACGTATCATGAAGTCAATGTTGTCTTGTTTAGTAGTGTTGTGAACGTGATGTTGTGTTGTTTAGTAGTGTTGTGAATGTACCATGAAGTCGATGATGTGTTGTTTAGTAGTGTTGTGAACGTATCATGAAGTCAATGTTGGTGTTTAGTAGTGTTGTGAACGTACCATGAAGTCGATGTTGTCTTGTTTAGTAGTGTTGTGAACGAACCATGAAGTCGATGTTGGTGTTTAGTAGTGTTGTGAACGTACCATGGAGTCAATGTTGGTGTTTAGTAGTGTTGTGAACGTACCATGAAGTCGATGTTGGTGTTTAGTAGTGTTGTGAACGTACCATGAAGTCGATGTTGTGTTGTTTAGTAGTGTTGTAAACGTACCATGAAGTCGATGTTGGTGTTTAGTAGTGTTGTGAACGTACCATGAAGTCAATGCTGTCTTGTTTAGTAGTGTTGTGAACGTACCATGAAGTTAATGTTGTGTTTAGTAGTGTTGTGAACGTACCATGAAGTCGATGTTGTCTTGTTTAGTAGTGTTGTGAACGAACCATGAAGTCGATGTTTAGTAGTGTTGTGAACGTACCATGAAGTCGATGTTGGTGTTTAATAGTGTTGTGAACGTACCATGAAGTCAATGTTGTGTTTAGTAGTGTTGTGAACGTACCATGGAGTCGATGTTGGTGTTTAGTAGTGTTGTGAATGTACCATGAAGTCAATGTTGTCTTGTTTAGTAGTTTTGTGAACGTATCATGAAGTCAATGTTGTCTTGTTTAGTAGTGTTGTGAACGTATCATGAAGTCAATGTTGTCTGTTTAGTAGTGTTGTGAACGTATCATGAAGTCAATGTTGTCTTGTTTAGTAGTGTTGTGAACGTATCATGAAGTCGATGTTGGTGTTTAGTAGTGTTGTGAACGTATCATGAAGTCAATGTTGTCTTGTTTATTAGTGTTGTGAACGTATCATGAAGTCGATGTTGGTGTTTAGTAGTGTTGTGAACGTATCATGAAGTCAATGTTGTCTTGTTTAGTAGTGTTGTGAACGTATCATGAAGTTAATGTTGTGTTTAGTAGTGTTGTGAACGTATCATGAAGTCGATGTTGGTGTTTAGTAGTGTTGTGAACGTATCATGAAGTCAATGTTGTCTTGTTTAGTAGTGTTGTGAACGTATCATGAAGTCGATGTTTGTGTTTAGTAGTGTTGTGAACGTATCATGAAGTCGATGTTGGTGTTTAGTAGTGTTGTGAACGTATCATGAAGTCGATGTTGGTGTTTAGTAGTGTTGTGAACGTATCATGAAGTCGATGTTGGTGTTTAGTAGTGTTGTGAACGTATCATGAAGTCAATGTTGTCTTGTTTAGTAGTGTTGTGAACGTGATGTTGTGTTGTTTAGTAGTGTTGTGAATGTACCATGAAGTCGATGATGTGTTGTTTAGTAGTGTTGTGAACGTATCATGAAGTCAATGTTGGTGTTTAGTAGTGTTGTGAACGTACCATGAAGTCGATGTTGTCTTGTTTAGTAGTGTTGTGAACGAACCATGAAGTCGATGTTGGTGTTTAGTAGTGTTGTGAACGTACCATGGAGTCAATGTTGGTGTTTAGTAGTGTTGTGAACGTACCATGAAGTCGATGTTGGTGTTTAGTAGTGTTGTGAACGTATCATGAAGTCAATGTTGTCTTGTTTAGTAGTGTTGTGAACGTATCATGAAGTCGATGTTGGTGTTTAGTAGTGTTGTGAACGTATCATGAAGTCGATGTTGGTGTTTAGTAGTGTTGTGAACGTATCATGAAGTCAATGGTATCTTGTTTAGTAGTGTTGTGAACGTATCATGAAGTCGATGTTGTGTTGTTTAGTAGTGTTGTGAGCGTACCATGGAGTCAATGTTGTGTTGTTTAGTAGTGTTGTGAATGTACCATGGAGTCAATGTTGGTGTTTAGTAGTGTTGTGAACGTATCATTAAGTCGATGTTGGTGTTTAGTAGTGTTGTGAACGTACCATGAAGTCGATGTTGGTGTTTAGTAGTGTTGTGAATGTACCATGAAGTCGATGTTGTGTTTAGTAGTGTTGTGAACGTATCATGAAGTCGATGTTGGTGTTTAGTAGTGTTGTGAATGTACCATGAAGTCGATGTTGTGTTGTTTAGTAGTGTTGTGAACGTATCATGAAGTCAATGTTGGTGTTTAGTAGTGTTGTGAACGTACCATGAAGTCGATGTTGTCTTGTTTAGTAGTGTTGTGAACGAACCATGAAGTCGATGTTGGTGTTTAGTAGTGTTGTGAACGTACCATGAAGTCGATGTTGGTGTTTAGTAGTGTTGTGAACGTACCATGAAGTCAATGTTGTGTTTAGTAGTGTTGTAAACGTACCATGAAGTCGATGTTGGTGTTTAGTAGTGTTGTGAACGTACCATGAAGTCAATGCTGTCTTGTTTAGTAGTGTTGTGAAACGTACCATGAAGTTAATGTTGTGTTTAGTAGTGTTGTGAACGTACCAAAAAGTTAATGTTGTGTTTAGTAGTGTTGTGAACGTACCATGGAGTCGATGTTGGTGTTTAGTAGTGTTGTGAACGTACCATGAAGTCAATGTTGTCTTGTTTATTAGTGTTGTGAACGTATCATGAAGTCGATGTTGGTGTTTAGTAGTGTTGTGAACGTATCATGAAGTCAATGTTGTCTTGTTTAGTAGTGTTGTGAACGTATCATGAAGTTAATGTTGTGTTTAGTAGTGTTGTGAACGTATCATGAAGTCGATGTTGGTGTTTAGTAGTGTTGTGAACGTATCATGAAGTCAATGTTGTCTTGTTTAGTAGTGTTGTGAACGTATCATGAAGTCGATGTTTGTGTTTAGTAGTGTTGTGAACGTATCATGAAGTCGATGTTGGTGTTTAGTAGTGTTGTGAACGTATCATGAAGTCGATGTTGGTGTTTAGTAGTGTTGTGAACGTATCATGAAGTCGATGTTGGTGTTTAGTAGTGTTGTGAACGTATCATGAAGTCAATGTTGTCTTGTTTAGTAGTGTTGTGAACGTGATGTTGTGTTGTTTAGTAGTGTTGTGAATGTACCATGAAGTCGATGATGTGTTGTTTAGTAGTGTTGTGAACGTATCATGAAGTCAATGTTGGTGTTTAGTAGTGTTGTGAACGTACCATGAAGTCGATGTTGTCTTGTTTAGTAGTGTTGTGAACGAACCATGAAGTCGATGTTGGTGTTTAGTAGTGTTGTGAACGTACCATGGAGTCAATGTTGGTGTTTAGTAGTGTTGTGAACGTACCATGAAGTCGATGTTGGTGTTTAGTAGTGTTGTGAACGTACCATGAAGTCGATGTTGTGTTGTTTAGTAGTGTTGTAAACGTACCATGAAGTCGATGTTGGTGTTTAGTAGTGTTGTAAACGTACCATGAAGTCAATGCTGTCTTGTTTAGTAGTGTTGTGAACGTACCATGAAGTTAATGTTGTGTTTAGTAGTGTTGTGAACGTACCATGAAGTCGATGTTGTCTTGTTTAGTAGTGTTGTGAACGAACCATGAAGTCGATGTTGGTGTTTAGTAGTGTTGTGAACGTACCATGAAGTCGATGTTGGTGTTTAATAGTGTTGTGAACGTACCATGAAGTCAATGTTGTGTTTAGTAGTGTTGTAAACGTACCATGAAGTCGATGTTGGTGTTTAGTAGTGTTGTGAACGTACCATGAAGTCAATGCTGTCTTGTTTAGTAGTGTTGTGAACGTACCATGAAGTTAATGTTGTCTTGTTTAGTAGTGTTGTGAACGTACCAAAAAGTTAATGTTGTGTTTAGTAGTGTTGTGAACGTACCATGGAGTCGATGTTGGTGTTTAGTAGTGTTGTGAATGTACCATGAAGTCAATGTTGTCTTGTTTAGTAGTTTTGTGAACGTATCATGAAGTCAATGTTGTCTTGTTTAGTAGTGTTGTGAACGTATCATGAAGTCGATGTTGGTGTTTAGTAGTGTTGTGAACGTATCATGAAGTCAATGTTGTCTTGTTTAGTAGTGTTGTGAACGTATCATGAAGTTAATGTTGTGTTTAGTAGTGTTGTGAACGTATCATGAAGTCGATGTTGGTGTTTAGTAGTGTTGTGAACGTACCATGAAGTCAATGTTGTCTGTTTAGTAGTGTTGTGAACGTATCATGAAGTCAATGTTGTCTTGTTTAGTAGTGTTGTGAACGTATCATGAAGTCGATGTTGGTGTTTAGTAGTGTTGTGAACGTATCATGAAGTCAATGTTGTCTTGTTTAGTAGTGTTGTGAACGTATCATGAAGTCGATGTTGGTGTTTAGTAGTGTTGTGAACGTATCATGAAGTCGATGTTGGTGTTTAGTAGTGTTGTGAACGTATCATGAAGTCGATGTTGGTGATTAGTAGTGTTGTGAACGTATCATGAAGTCAATGTTGTCTTGTTTAGTAGTGTTGTGAACGTATCATGAAGTCGATGTTTGTGTTTAGTAGTGTTGTGAACGTATCATGAAGTCAATGTTGTCTTGTTTAGTAGTGTTGTGAACGTATCATGAAGTCGATGTTGGTGTAGTAGTGTTGTGAACGTATCATGAAGTCGATGTTGGTGTTTAGTAGTGTTGTGAATGTACCATGAAGTCGATGTTGTGTTGTTTAGTAGTGTTGTGAACGTACCATGAAGTCGATGTTGGTGTTTAGTAGTGTTGTGAACGTACCATGAAGTCGATGTTGTGTTGTTTAGTAGTGTTGTGAACGTATCATGAAGTCAATGTTGGTGTTTAGTAGTGTTGTGAACGTACCATGAAGTCGATGTTGTCTTGTTTAGTAGTGTTGTGAACTAACCATGAAGTCGATGTTGGTGTTTAGTAGTGTTGTGAACGTACCATGGAGTCAATGTTGGTGTTTAGTAGTGTTGTGAATGTACCATGAAGTCGATGTTGGTGTTTAGTAGTGTTGTGAACGTATCATGAAGTCAATGTTGTCTTGTTTAGTAGTGTTGTGAGCATATCATGAAGTCGATGTTGGTGTTTAGTAGTGTTGTGAACGTATCATGAAGTCGATGTTGGTGTTTAGTAGTGTTGTGAACGTATCATGAAGTCAATGTTATCTTGTTTAGTAGTGTTGTGAACGTATCATGAAGTCGATGTTGTGTTGTTTAGTAGTGTTGTGAGCGTACCATGGAGTCAATGTTGTGTTGTTTAGTAGTGTTGTGAACGTACCATGGAGTCAATGTTGGTGTTTAGTAGTGTTGTGAACGTATCATTAAGTCGATGTTGGTGTTTAGTAGTGTTGTGAACGTACCATGAAGTCGATGTTGGTGTTTAGTAGTGTTGTGAATGTACCATGAAGTCGATGTTGTGTTTAGTAGTGTTGTGAACGTATCATGAAGTCGATGTTGGTGTTTAGTAGTGTTGTGAATGTACCATGAAGTCGATGTTGTGTTGTTTAGTAGTGTTGTGAACGTATCATGAAGTCAATGTTGGTGTTTAGTAGTGTTGTGAACGTACCATGAAGTCGATGTTGTGTGTTTAGTAGTGTTGTGAACGTACCATGAAGTCGATGTTGTGTTGTTTAGTAGTGTTGTGAACGTATCATGAAGTCAATGTTGGTGTTTAGTAGTGTTGTGAACGTACCATGAAGTCGATGTTGTCTTGTTTAGTAGTGTTGTGAACTAACCATGAAGTCGATGTTGGTGTTTAGTAGTGTTGTGAACGTACCATGGAGTCAATGTTGGTGTTTAGTAGTGTTGTGAACGTACCATGAAGTCGATGTTGGTGTTTAGTAGTGTTGTGAACGTATCATGAAGTCAATGTTGTCTTGTTTAGTAGTGTTGTGAACGTATCATGAAGTCGATGTTGGTGTTTAGTAGTGTTGTGAACGTATCATGAAGTCGATGTTGGTGTTTAGTAGTGTTGTGAACGTATCATGAAGTCAATGGTATCTTGTTTAGTAGTGTTGTGAACGTATCATGAAGTCGATGTTGTGTTGTTTAGTAGTGTTGTGAGCGTACCATGGAGTCAATGTTGTGTTGTTTAGTAGTGTTGTGAATGTACAATGGAGTCAATGTTGGTGTTTAGTAGTGTTGTGAACGTATCATTAAGTCGATGTTGGTGTTTAGTAGTGTTGTGAACGTACCATGAAGTTGATGTTGGTGTTTAGTAGTGTTGTGAATGTACCATGAAGTCGATGTTGTGTTTAGTAGTGTTGTGAACGTATCATGAAGTCGATGTTGGTGTTTAGTAGTGTTGTGAATGTACCATGAAGTCGATGTTGTGTTGTTTAGTAGTGTTGTGAACGTATCATGAAGTCAATGTTGGTGTTTAGTAGTGTTGTGAACGTACCATGAAGTCGATGTTGTCTTGTTTAGTAGTGTTGTGAACGAACCATGAAGTCGATGTTGGTGTTTAGTAGTGTTGTGAACGTACCATGAAGTCGATGTTGGTGTTTAGTAGTGTTGTGAACGTACCATGAAGTCAATGTTGTGTTTAGTAGTGTTGTAAACGTACCATGAAGTCGATGTTGGTGTTTAGTAGTGTTGTGAACGTACCATGAAGTCAATGCTGTCTTGTTTAGTAGTGTTGTGAAACGTACCATGAAGTTAATGTTGTGTTTAGTAGTGTTGTGAACGTACCAAAAAGTTAATGTTGTGTTTAGTAGTGTTGTGAACGTACCATGGAGTCGATGTTGGTGTTTAGTAGTGTTGTGAACGTACCATGAAGTCAATGTTGTCTTGTTTATTAGTGTTGTGAACGTATCATGAAGTCGATGTTGGTGTTTAGTAGTGTTGTGAACGTATCATGAAGTCAATGTTGTCTTGTTTAGTAGTGTTGTGAACGTATCATGAAGTTAATGTTGTGTTTAGTAGTGTTGTGAACGTATCATGAAGTCGATGTTGGTGTTTAGTAGTGTTGTGAACGTATCATGAAGTCAATGTTGTCTTGTTTAGTAGTGTTGTGAACGTATCATGAAGTCGATGTTTGTGTTTAGTAGTGTTGTGAACGTATCATGAAGTCGATGTTGGTGTTTAGTAGTGTTGTGAACGTATCATGAAGTCGATGTTGGTGTTTAGTAGTGTTGTGAACGTATCATGAAGTCGATGTTGTTGTTTAGTAGTGTTGTGAACGTATCATGAAGTCAATGTTGTCTTGTTTAGTAGTGTTGTGAACGTGATGTTGTGTTGTTTAGTAGTGTTGTGAATGTACCATGAAGTCGATGATGTGTTGTTTAGTAGTGTTGTGAACGTATCATGAAGTCAATGTTGGTGTTTAGTAGTGTTGTGAACGTACCATGAAGTCGATGTTGTCTTGTTTAGTAGTGTTGTGAACGAACCATGAAGTCGATGTTGGTGTTTAGTAGTGTTGTGAACGTACCATGGAGTCAATGTTGGTGTTTAGTAGTGTTGTGAACGTACCATGAAGTCGATGTTGGTGTTTAGTAGTGTTGTGAACGTATCATGAAGTCAATGTTGTCTTGTTTAGTAGTGTTGTGAACGTATCATGAAGTCGATGTTGGTGTTTAGTAGTGTTGTGAACGTATCATGAAGTCGATGTTGGTGTTTAGTAGTGTTGTGAACGTATCATGAAGTCAATGGTATCTTGTTTAGTAGTGTTGTGAACGTATCATGAAGTCGATGTTGTGTTGTTTAGTAGTGTTGTGAGCGTACCATGGAGTCAATGTTGTGTTGTTTAGTAGTGTTGTGAATGTACCATGGAGTCAATGTTGGTGTTTAGTAGTGTTGTGAACGTATCATTAAGTCGATGTTGGTGTTTAGTAGTGTTGTGAACGTACCATGAAGTCGATGTTGGTGTTTAGTAGTGTTGTGAATGTACCATGAAGTCGATGTTGTGTTTAGTAGTGTTGTGAACGTATCATGAAGTCGATGTTGGTGTTTAGTAGTGTTGTGAATGTACCATGAAGTCGATGTTGTGTTGTTTAGTAGTGTTGTGAACGTATCATGAAGTCAATGTTGGTGTTTAGTAGTGTTGTGAACGTACCATGAAGTCGATGTTGTCTTGTTTAGTAGTGTTGTGAACGAACCATGAAGTCGATGTTGGTGTTTAGTAGTGTTGTGAACGTACCATGAAGTCGATGTTGGTGTTTAGTAGTGTTGTGAACGTACCATGAAGTCAATGTTGTGTTTAGTAGTGTTGTAAACGTACCATGAAGTCGATGTTGGTGTTTAGTAGTGTTGTGAACGTACCATGAAGTCAATGCTGTCTTGTTTAGTAGTGTTGTGAAACGTACCATGAAGTTAATGTTGTGTTTAGTAGTGTTGTGAACGTACCAAAAAGTTAATGTTGTGTTTAGTAGTGTTGTGAACGTACCATGGAGTCGATGTTGGTGTTTAGTAGTGTTGTGAACGTACCATGAAGTCAATGTTGTCTTGTTTATTAGTGTTGTGAACGTATCATGAAGTCGATGTTGGTGTTTAGTAGTGTTGTGAACGTATCATGAAGTCAATGTTGTCTTGTTTAGTAGTGTTGTGAACGTATCATGAAGTTAATGTTGTGTTTAGTAGTGTTGTGAACGTATCATGAAGTCGATGTTGGTGTTTAGTAGTGTTGTGAACGTATCATGAAGTCAATGTTGTCTTGTTTAGTAGTGTTGTGAACGTATCATGAAGTCGATGTTGGTGTTTAGTAGTGTTGTGAGCGTATCATGAAGTCGATGTTGGTGTTTAGTAGTGTTGTGAACGTATCATGAAGTCGATGTTGGTGTTTAGTAGTGTTGTGAACGTATCATGAAGTCAATGTTGTCTTGTTTAGTAGTGTTGTGAACGTGATGTTGTGTTGTTTAGTAGTGTTGTGAATGTACCATGAAGTCGATGATGTGTTGTTTAGTAGTGTTGTGAACGTATCATGAAGTCAATGTTGGTGTTTAGTAGTGTTGTGAACGTACCATGAAGTCGATGTTGTCTTGTTTAGTAGTGTTGTGAACGAACCATGAAGTCGATGTTGGTGTTTAGTAGTGTTGTGAACGTACCATGGAGTCAATGTTGGTGTTTAGTAGTGTTGTGAACGTACCATGAAGTCGATGTTGGTGTTTAGTAGTGTTGTGAACGTACCATGAAGTCGATGTTGTGTTGTTTAGTAGTGTTGTAAACGTACCATGAAGTCGATGTTGGTGTTTAGTAGTGTTGTGAACGTACCATGAAGTCAATGCTGTCTTGTTTAGTAGTGTTGTGAACGTACCATGAAGTTAATGTTGTGTTTAGTAGTGTTGTGAACGTACCATGAAGTCGATGTTGTCTTGTTTAGTAGTGTTGTGAACGAACCATGAAGTCGATGTTTAGTAGTGTTGTGAACGTACCATGAAGTCGATGTTGGTGTTTAATAGTGTTGTGAACGTACCATGAAGTCAATGTTGTGTTTAGTAGTGTTGTGAACGTACCATGGAGTCGATGTTGGTGTTTAGTAGTGTTGTGAATGTACCATGAAGTCAATGTTGTCTTGTTTAGTAGTTTTGTGAACGTATCATGAAGTCAATGTTGTCTTGTTTAGTAGTGTTGTGAACGTATCATGAAGTCAATGTTGTCTGTTTAGTAGTGTTGTGAACGTATCATGAAGTCAATGTTGTCTTGTTTAGTAGTGTTGTGAACGTATCATGAAGTCGATGTTGGTGTTTAGTAGTGTTGTGAACGTATCATGAAGTCAATGTTGTCTTGTTTATTAGTGTTGTGAACGTATCATGAAGTCGATGTTGGTGTTTAGTAGTGTTGTGAACGTATCATGAAGTCAATGTTGTCTTGTTTAGTAGTGTTGTGAACGTATCATGAAGTTAATGTTGTGTTTAGTAGTGTTGTGAACGTATCATGAAGTCGATGTTGGTGTTTAGTAGTGTTGTGAACGTATCATGAAGTCAATGTTGTCTTGTTTAGTAGTGTTGTGAACGTATCATGAAGTCGATGTTTGTGTTTAGTAGTGTTGTGAACGTATCATGAAGTCGATGTTGGTGTTTAGTAGTGTTGTGAACGTATCATGAAGTCGATGTTGGTGTTTAGTAGTGTTGTGAACGTATCATGAAGTCGATGTTGGTGTTTAGTAGTGTTGTGAACGTATCATGAAGTCAATGTTGTCTTGTTTAGTAGTGTTGTGAACGTGATGTTGTGTTGTTTAGTAGTGTTGTGAATGTACCATGAAGTCGATGATGTGTTGTTTAGTAGTGTTGTGAACGTATCATGAAGTCAATGTTGGTGTTTAGTAGTGTTGTGAACGTACCATGAAGTCGATGTTGTCTTGTTTAGTAGTGTTGTGAACGAACCATGAAGTCGATGTTGGTGTTTAGTAGTGTTGTGAACGTACCATGGAGTCAATGTTGGTGTTTAGTAGTGTTGTGAACGTACCATGAAGTCGATGTTGGTGTTTAGTAGTGTTGTGAACGTATCATGAAGTCAATGTTGTCTTGTTTAGTAGTGTTGTGAACGTATCATGAAGTCGATGTTGGTGTTTAGTAGTGTTGTGAACGTATCATGAAGTCGATGTTGGTGTTTAGTAGTGTTGTGAACGTATCATGAAGTCAATGGTATCTTGTTTAGTAGTGTTGTGAACGTATCATGAAGTCGATGTTGTGTTGTTTAGTAGTGTTGTGAGCGTACCATGGAGTCAATGTTGTGTTGTTTAGTAGTGTTGTGAATGTACCGTGGAGTCAATGTTGGTGTTTAGTAGTGTTGTGAACGTATCATTAAGTCGATGTTGGTGTTTAGTAGTGTTGTGAACGTACCATGAAGTCGATGTTGGTGTTTAGTAGTGTTGTGAATGTACCATGAAGTCGATGTTGTGTTTAGTAGTGTTGTGAACGTATCATGAAGTCGATGTTGGTGTTTAGTAGTGTTGTGAATGTACCATGAAGTCGATGTTGTGTTGTTTAGTAGTGTTGTGAACGTATCATGAAGTCAATGTTGGTGTTTAGTAGTGTTGTGAACGTACCATGAAGTCGATGTTGTCTTGTTTAGTAGTGTTGTGAACGAACCATGAAGTCGATGTTGGTGTTTAGTAGTGTTGTGAACGTACCATGAAGTCGATGTTGGTGTTTAGTAGTGTTGTGAACGTACCATGAAGTCAATGTTGTGTTTAGTAGTGTTGTAAACGTACCATGAAGTCGATGTTGGTGTTTAGTAGTGTTGTGAACGTACCATGAAGTCAATGCTGTCTTGTTTAGTAGTGTTGTGAAACGTACCATGAAGTTAATGTTGTGTTTAGTAGTGTTGTGAACGTACCAAAAAGTTAATGTTGTGTTTAGTAGTGTTGTGAACGTACCATGGAGTCGATGTTGGTGTTTAGTAGTGTTGTGAACGTACCATGAAGTCAATGTTGTCTTGTTTATTAGTGTTGTGAACGTATCATGAAGTCGATGTTGGTGTTTAGTAGTGTTGTGAACGTATCATGAAGTCAATGTTGTCTTGTTTAGTAGTGTTGTGAACGTATCATGAAGTTAATGTTGTGTTTAGTAGTGTTGTGAACGTATCATGAAGTCGATGTTGGTGTTTAGTAGTGTTGTGAACGTATCATGAAGTCAATGTTGTCTTGTTTAGTAGTGTTGTGAACGTATCATGAAGTCGATGTTTGTGTTTAGTAGTGTTGTGAACGTATCATGAAGTCGATGTTGGTGTTTAGTAGTGTTGTGAACGTATCATGAAGTCGATGTTGGTGTTTAGTAGTGTTGTGAACGTATCATGAAGTCGATGTTGGTGTTTAGTAGTGTTGTGAACGTATCATGAAGTCAATGTTGTCTTGTTTAGTAGTGTTGTGAACGTGATGTTGTGTTGTTTAGTAGTGTTGTGAATGTACCATGAAGTCGATGATGTGTTGTTTAGTAGTGTTGTGAACGTATCATGAAGTCAATGTTGGTGTTTAGTAGTGTTGTGAACGTACCATGAAGTCGATGTTGTCTTGTTTAGTAGTGTTGTGAACGAACCATGAAGTCGATGTTGGTGTTTAGTAGTGTTGTGAACGTACCATGGAGTCAATGTTGGTGTTTAGTAGTGTTGTGAACGTACCATGAAGTCGATGTTGGTGTTTAGTAGTGTTGTGAACGTACCATGAAGTCGATGTTGTGTTGTTTAGTAGTGTTGTAAACGTACCATGAAGTCGATGTTGGTGTTTAGTAGTGTTGTAAACGTACCATGAAGTCAATGCTGTCTTGTTTAGTAGTGTTGTGAACGTACCATGAAGTTAATGTTGTGTTTAGTAGTGTTGTGAACGTACCATGAAGTCGATGTTGTCTTGTTTAGTAGTGTTGTGAACGAACCATGAAGTCGATGTTGGTGTTTAGTAGTGTTGTGAACGTACCATGAAGTCGATGTTGGTGTTTAATAGTGTTGTGAACGTACCATGAAGTCAATGTTGTGTTTAGTAGTGTTGTAAACGTACCATGAAGTCGATGTTGGTGTTTAGTAGTGTTGTGAACGTACCATGAAGTCAATGCTGTCTTGTTTAGTAGTGTTGTGAACGTACCATGAAGTTAATGTTGTCTTGTTTAGTAGTGTTGTGAACGTACCAAAAAGTTAATGTTGTGTTTAGTAGTGTTGTGAACGTACCATGGAGTCGATGTTGGTGTTTAGTAGTGTTGTGAATGTACCATGAAGTCAATGTTGTCTTGTTTAGTAGTTTTGTGAACGTATCATGAAGTCAATGTTGTCTTGTTTAGTAGTGTTGTGAACGTATCATGAAGTCGATGTTGGTGTTTAGTAGTGTTGTGAACGTATCATGAAGTCAATGTTGTCTTGTTTAGTAGTGTTGTGAACGTATCATGAAGTTAATGTTGTGTTTAGTAGTGTTGTGAACGTATCATGAAGTCGATGTTGGTGTTTAGTAGTGTTGTGAACGTACCATGAAGTCAATGTTGTCTGTTTAGTAGTGTTGTGAACGTATCATGAAGTCAATGTTGTCTTGTTTAGTAGTGTTGTGAACGTATCATGAAGTCGATGTTGGTGTTTAGTAGTGTTGTGAACGTATCATGAAGTCAATGTTGTCTTGTTTAGTAGTGTTGTGAACGTATCATGAAGTCGATGTTGGTGTTTAGTAGTGTTGTGAACGTATCATGAAGTCGATGTTGGTGTTTAGTAGTGTTGTGAACGTATCATGAAGTCGATGTTGGTGATTAGTAGTGTTGTGAACGTATCATGAAGTCAATGTTGTCTTGTTTAGTAGTGTTGTGAACGTATCATGAAGTCGATGTTTGTGTTTAGTAGTGTTGTGAACGTATCATGAAGTCGATGTTGGTGTTTAGTAGTGTTGTGAACGTATCATGAAGTCGATGTTGGTGTTTAGTAGTGTTGTGAACGTATCATGAAGTCGATGATGTGTTGTTTAGTAGTGTTGTGAACGTATCATGAAGTCAATGTTGGTGTTTAGTAGTGTTGTGAACGTACCATGAAGTCGATGTTGTCTTGTTTAGTAGTGTTGTGAACGAACCATGAAGTCGATGTTGGTGTTTAGTAGTGTTGTGAACGTACCATGGAGTCAATGTTGGTGTTTAGTAGTGTTGTGAACGTACCATGAAGTCGATGTTGGTGTTTAGTAGTGTTGTAAACGTACCATGAAGTCGATGTTGGTGTTTAGTAGTGTTGTGAACGTACCATGAAGTCAATGCTGTCTTGTTTAATAGTGTTGTGAACGTACCATGAAGTTAATGTTGTGTTTAGTAGTGTTGTGAACGTACCATGAAGTCGATGTTGTCTTGTTTAGTAGTGTTGTGAACGAACCATGAAGTCGATGTTGGTGTTTAGTAGTGTTGTGAACGTACCATGAAGTCGATGTTGGTGTTTAATAGTGTTGTGAACGTACCATGAAGTCAATGTTGTGTTTAGTAGTGTTGTAAACGTACCATGAAGTCGATGTTGGTGTTTAGTAGTGTTGTGAACGTATCATGAAGTCAATGCTGTCTTGTTTAGTAGTGTTGTGAACGTACCATGAAGTTAATGTTGTCTTGTTTAGTAGTGTTGTGAACGTACCAAAAAGTTTATGTTGTGTTTAGTAGTGTTGTGAACGTACCATGGAGTCGATGTTGGTGTTTAGTAGTGTTGTGAACGTACCATGAAGTCAATGTTGCCTTGTTTAGTAGTTTTGTGAACGTATCATGAAGTCAATGTTGTCTTGTTTAGTAGTGTTGTGAACGTATCATGAAGTCGATGTTGGTGTTTAGTAGTGTTGTGAACGTATCATGAAGTCAATGTTGTCTTGTTTAGTAGTGTTGTGAACGTATCATGAAGTTAATGTTGTGTTTAGTAGTGTTGTGAACGTATCATGAAGTCGATGTTGGTGTTTAGTAGTGTTGTGAACGTACCATGAAGTCAATGTTGTCTTGTTTAGTAGTGTTGTGAACGTATCATGAAGTCAATGTTGTCTTGTTTAGTAGTGTTGTGAACGTATCATGAAGTCGATGTTGGTGTTTAGTAGTGTTGTGAACGTATCATGAAGTCAATGTTGTCTTGTTTAGTAGTGTTGTGAACGTATCATGAAGTCGATGTTGGTGTTTAGTAGTGTTGTGAACGTATCATGAAGTCGATGTTGGTGTTTAGTAGTGTTGTGAACGTATCATGAAGTCGATGTTGGTGATTAGTAGTGTTGTGAACGTATCATGAAGTCAATGTTGTCTTGTTTAGTAGTGTTGTGAACGTATCATGAAGTCGATGTTGTGTTGTTTAGTAGTGTTGTGAATGTACCATGAAGTCGATGTTGTGTTGTTTAGTAGTGTTGTGAACGTATCATGAAGTCAATGTTGGTGTTTAGTAGTGTTGTGAATGTACCATGAAGTCGATGTTGTCTTGTTTAGTAGTGTTGTGAACGAACCATGAAGTCGATGTTGGTGTTTAGTAGTGTTGTGAACTAACCATGAAGTCGATGTTGGTGTTTAGTAGTGTTGTGAACGTACCATGGAGTCAATGTTGGTGTTTAGTAGTGTTGTGAACGTACCATGAAGTCGATGTTGGTGTTTAGTAGTGTTGTGAACGTACCATGAAGTCGATGTTGGTGTTTAGTAGTGTTGTGAACGTACCATGAAGTCGATGTTGTGTTGTTTAGTAGTGTTGTAAACGTACCATGAAGTCGATGTTGGTGTTTAGTAGTGTTGTGAACGTACCATGAAGTTAATGTTGTGTTTAGTAGTGTTGTGAACGTACCAAGAAGTTAATGTTGTGTTTAGTAGTGTTGTGAACGTACCATGGAGTCGATGTTGGTGTTTAATAGTGTTGTGAACGTACCATGAAGTCAATGTTGTCTTGTTTAGTAGTGTTGTGAATGTATCATGAAGTCGATGTTGGTGTTTAGTAGTGTTGTGAACGTACCATGAAGTCGATGTTGGTGTTTAGTAGTGTTGTGAACGTACCATGAAGTCGATGTTGTGTTGTTTAGTAGTGTTGTAAACGTACCATGAAGTCGATGTTGGTGTTTAGTAGTGTTGTGAACGTACCATGAAGTCGATGTTGGTGTTTAGTAGTGTTGTGAACGTATCTTGAAGTCGATGTTGGTGTTTAGTAGTGTTGTGAACGTATCATGAAGTCAATGTTGTCTTGTTTAGTAGTGTTGTGAACGTATCATGAAGTCGATGTTGGTGTTTAGTAGTGTTGTGAGCGTATCTTGAAGTCGATGTTGGTGTTTAGTAGTGTTGTGAACGTATCATGAAGTCGATGTTGGTGTTTAGTAGTGTTGTGAACGTATCATGAAGTCAATGTTGTCTTGTTTAGTAGTGTTGTGAACGTATCATGAAGTCGATGTTGTGTTGTTTAGTAGTGTTGTGAACATACCATGGAGTCAATGTTGTGTTGTTTAGTAGTGTTGTGAACGTACCATGGAGTCAATGTTGGTGTTTAGTAGTGTTGTGAACGTACCATGAAGTCGATGTTGGTGTTTAGTAGTGTTGTGAACGTACCATGAAGTCGATGTTGTGTTGTTTAGTAGTGTTGTGAACGTACCATGAAGTCGATGTTGGTGTTTAGTAGTGTTGTGAACGTACCATGGAGTCGATGTTGGTGTTTAGTAGTGTTGTGAACGTACCATGAAGTCGACATTGGTGTTTAGTAGTGTTGTGAACGTACCATGAAGTTAATGTTGTGTTTAGTAGTGTTGTGAACGTACCATGAAGTCGATGTTGTGTTGTTTAGTAGTGTTGTGAACGTACCATGAAGTTAATGTTGTGTTTAGTAGTGTTGTGAACGTACCATGGAGTCAATGTTGGTGTTTAGTAGTGTTGTGAACGTACCATGAAGTCGATATTGGTGTCCTCGTTCTTGAAATGCTCCATCAGCTTCTCAAACCGCTGTTCCTCCACACACACCTGCAAATGAAGTCATGGATCATTTACTTATTGATATGTAGCAAGGAACACACATTACATAATCAATCAAATCAATCAATCAATGAAGATTCATCAATCCTTTATTCGTGTAAGTGGCACCCCCTTTATATGCATCATACCTCACATGAGCTGTGAAGCATGCTACCTGAGCTACCCTCCAGACTAGTTAGCTGTGGATATATACGTGTGCAGTGTTGGTGCGCTACACTCCAGACCAGTTAGCTGTGCATATGTATGTGTGCAGCTTCACGCGTCACAAACCACATTTTATTGATCTCCTGAATTAATTAAGTGTTTCTGACCTGCTATCAGGGGTGTAAAAAGTACCCAGAAATTATACTTAAGTGAAAGTATGGGTACCGTCTCAAAATCTTACTCAAGTAAAAGTCAGAGTATCTGGCTAAAAACACACTGGAGTAAAAGTAAAAAAGTTTCTACTTTTAAATGTATTTAAGTACTAAGAAGTTAAAGTAAAAACTTTTTTTCTGACTGTCTATTCTTCTGATAGCAGGTGTTTAATCAAAGATCCCCGCTTTCTAGTCTTGCACAAGGACCAATCAGCATGGGTATGGCCGGGTCCATTTTCCATTGATGGGGATTTGATTGGCTGTTTTTAAATAAAGCGCGGCCGCAGGATTAATAACGTTAACGTTAACGTTAAATACACTCATTTAAATGGTTGGACCTGTGAGATTTCTAATTTGTACTTTGTAGGTCTGCATTTTAAATGTAAGGAGTAAAAAGTATGTTTTTCTTCTCTCTGAAATGTAATTGAGTAAAAGTATAAAGTATACAAACCTAATAATACTTGAGTAAAGTACAAATCCCCCAAAACACTACTTAAGTATTGTAACGAAGTACAATTACTCAAGTACTTTACACCCCTGCCTGCTATTCACGGGCTACACCCTCAAAATGAAGAGCTGTGTTTATACAGCGCTGTCCTAGTACTGCTCTAGTCGTGGTAGCAGAGACCGTCTCTATCGTGAGGAGACAGAGCACTCCAGGAGTTCTGTAGGGAGGAATGCATCACGCTAAGGATGGCAGCAACAAAGAACCTACTCGCTACAAAACCAACATATATGTATATACTAGGGCTGGGCGATTAACACTAGCACAGCCATGGAGAAAATGACACTGATTCCCGCCGGGAACGGGTCAGATGACCCGACAGCTTATATGAGAAATATGAGAAAAATAAACAGTGTAAACTATATAATTACCTCTGAATATAAAAACATGAGGTTTACCACAATGAAATGTAGGTTTGATTGACATAAAAAAAAAAAAATAATAATAATTGTATTAAAAAAAAATATACATTTTGTAATACTTTTTTTTTTATGGAAGAGCCACACATTGACGGGAAAAGAGCCACATGCGGCTTGCGAGCCACAGGTTGGCCACCCCTGCGCTAGATGCTCGCAAAATGCTGTGACTTTCGTCTGTTCCAACGGCCCATTATGTGGAATAACGTTCTAATTAAATTTTCCTGAAGTCATTTTGAAATTTCAGAAACCGTGCCAGATAAAACGGGTACTTTTAGGAAAAGTCATTGAGTGACAGAGCTGGAGCTCGACCGAGTGATGGGGATACATTTATTGAAAATGCCTAGGGGTCATTTGACCCCTTGTCGGCTGTGCTAGTATTAATCGATTTTATCGATTAATTTGAATTAATTATTTAAGACGATTTTGAAACATTTAAATAGATTTTGAAAAAAGAAATATATATATATATTCTTTTTATTCTTTTTTTAATAGTCACCTTTTATTTTACAAAAAGTAATGTTTAGTGAAAGTTAGATTTGCACTTTATTAATCCCAATAGGGAAATTCATTCTTGTTTGATGATCAAGAGGCACCTTTTATTTGTTTTAAGTGAAGTTTGGTGAAAAAGCAAGTTATTGCACTATTAATCCCAATACGGACATTCATTTTTGTTTGATCAAGAGTAACCTTTTATATATATATATATTATTCTTTTTTTTTTAAGTGAAGATTGGTGAAAGTTAGGTTTGCACTTCAATCCCAATAGGCAAATTCATCTTGGTTTGATAATGTTTGTGTCAAATAAAAACAAAGGTTATTTGAATGATTTCCTTGGTGTTTCTAGTTTTCAAGAGAAAAAAAACAGATTAAAATCGTAAATCGGATAAAAAAATATCTGAGATTTTATTTTTAGGCCATATCGCCCAGCCCTAGTATGTACACTGCACACGTACATACATATATACAGCTAACAAATTATTACAGTAAAACTATAATCTATTATTGCATTTTGAGGTGAGAGTGTGAGTTTTTAAAGAGGTTCTGCGGTGAGTGGTTGCCGTGGTAACTAAGGATGGCAGCAGAGTAGGAATTGAACCAATGCTACTCCGTTCCCAGAACAAACCCCACATCTCTGCTGTCATTTAAGTTGACATATTCTCCCCCTCTGTCTGAGATTACCATATATCCAGGGTAGAGAGAGGGGGGGGGGTGGAGATAGTTCAGACAACTCTCAGAGGCAATGAGGCAGAGAGAAGATGAGGACATGAGGTGGAGGGAGAGAGAGAGAGAGAGAGAGAGAGAGAGAGAGAGAGAGAGAGAGAGAGAGAGAGAGAGAGAGAGAGAGAGAGAGAGAGAGAGAGAGAGAGAGAGAGAGAGAAAGGAGGGGGGCACATATCCAAATACCTCAGCATGAAGCCCCTGCCCGCCCCCCATAGGGAGTCAAATGCCACATGACAGGTCTCCATAGAGATACAGTATGATAGGAATCCCTTCCCTGTGTTTAAAGCTGTGTTTCTACTCTGTGGGGCGACAGTGGCTCAGGAGCTAGAGCGGTCGACTGGTAGTCGGAAGGTTCCCGGTTCGATTCCCACACCTCTCGGGGCAACGTGTCGATGTGTCCTTGAGCAAGACACTTAACCCCTAATTGCTCCCGATGAACAGGTTGGCACCTTGCATGGTTGCCTCTGCCATCGGTGTGTGAATGTGTGAGTGAACGGGTGAATGTGAGGAACACATTTGTTTGTGCTTTGGATAAAAACGCTATATAAATGCACTTACCAATTACCTCTATCCATTATCTATGTATTGTTATGTATTATACAGTGTATTTATTCTTATGTATATACAGTGTATTTATTGTCCCCTGCTGTTGACTGATGTGATGAAGGCAGCAGTCAGCTTGTCCCGTCACAGCTGTTCACCACACCACAAGGCTGTTCGGGCCAGAACATCGTGCTTTTGAGACATTACATTTACATTTAGTCATTTAGCTGACGCTTTTATCCAAAGTGACTTACAAGTTCTGTACGACAAGTCATCAGGAAGGGCACAACTCTATCAGCTGAGTAACAATGTTCATAAAGGTGTTGAGTGCTACAGTGTAGGTTAGTTTATTAGGACATGTGCATGACGGTAAGGTTAGTTAGGGTTTTATTTTTTTATTTTTTTCAGATAATGGTTGAAGAAGTGCGTCTTTAGTCGACGGCAAAAGATTGGACTGGTTTCGGCTGTCCTAACTGGGGTGGGTAGTTCATTCCACCATTGTGGGGCAAGGACTGAGAAAAGGCAGGTTCTCCTTGATGACCCTCCCGGAGCTTGGATAGGAGTAGGTCTGAGACAGCCAGAAGATGCAGAGCGTAGGGGTCTTGAGGGTGTGTAGTAGTTAGATACCATTGACCGGAGGTAGGCGGGAGCGGTTTGCCGCACGGTATGCCAGGTCGAGGGCCTTGAAGCGGATTCGTGCAGCAATGGAGAGCCAGTGCAGGTCCCTAAGAAGTGGGGTGACATGGGCCGACTTCGGTAGGTTTGAGATCAGGCGGGCCGCTGCGTTCTGAATGAGTTGAAGAGGCTTGGTGACAGTGGCCGGGAGGCCAGCAAGCAGTGCGTTGCAGTAGTCGAGGCGGGAGATGACTGTTGATTGGACGAGGAGTTGGGTGGCTTCTTTTGTCAGGAAGGGGTGGATCCTTCTGACGTTGCTCTGGAGGAATCTGCAGGTTCTGGTTGTCGCTGCGATGTGAGCAAGGACAACACCAAGGTTCTTTTAAGTTCTATATTTTTCTAATGGAGTTCGCGTCTGGTCTCTTTCTTCTGCGAGACAATGTATTTGAGGGCAGCACCTCGACTCTGTTGGAGCACAACATTCCTAACTGTCGGGGTGTGAATAATAAATATCACGTTTACTGCGTCCCGTGTATCCCCTCGACACTGCTGTCAGCGTTCACTCTCTACCCTGGTGGGATGCCTCACACCAGGGCCCTCATTTATCAACGTTGCGTACGCACAGTTATATATCGTATTTGCATCGCGTCCCGCTCTGAGCCTTACGAGATACTTCTATCTCCTGTGATACTTAATGTATCTCCCACGAATAAAAAACACATGCACCCCACCTGTATGGGGCCCCGCCCCTTACGGTGGCACCACCCATATAACCATGACTCTGGTCATGAAACACCCTTCCTCTGTTTTCGTCCCAGCGTATTGGATGCGTGCACCATACGAGACTAGCGGAATGAAAAGATTAAGGAAGATTAATAATGTTGGAAGCTTACCGGAGGTTGCTGGCCCCTGGCATCTTCGACGCATGTTTTCGGCGACACGACGGGCCTGTGTTGATGTTCCTCGTTTGATGACTGCACATCGAGGTTCAGCTGTACAAGGCTGGCTGTCGGGCCAGCTTGTACTCAGGTAGGCCCTGTGTCTTCAGCATGGGTATTAGTGTTAGTAATGCTGGTTTGTTTTGTTAACACAACCATGTTGTGTGTTGGCGCCGGGGGCAGGATGGTTTGGTGAACGTTCTCTGCAGGGAACGGTTTCCAAGCTGTCTTGGGCGTGCTGCTAAAACATCTGAAGCTATGCTACATGCTATCGCTACTGCCGCATGCTATTACTACTGCTAATTGCTATGCTGTTTTAATGTCTCCGCCGTGAGATGTTGTCACTCTCCCGCCTCTTGCCCGGTTCATCAATGAAGGTCAGTCGGTAGCTGTTGTGGGGCTTTTTGAGTTCTATTTACCTTTTTCGGGTAAATGGGTTGACAACGGGGTAGGTCGTGGCTAGGTTCCTAGCCAGGTATTTTACCTTGTGTTCCGGCGGGGTTTGTTGAACGGTGTTCCCATCTGGGTTGGCGTCGGGTAGTGGGGCTATGGGTCCAGCCGACATGATAAACATGTTGCGTGTCTGTGCACAGGCAATTGTTGTCTTGGGTCCCACATTGCCTGGCGTTAGGCTGCAGTAGTATAAGGGCAGGGCCGCCTGGGAGAAATGTGAGGCCCTGTGCGTTTTTAGACGCAAGGCCCCCCACCTCCTGGGGCGGCCCTGTGTAGGGGGCTATTGTTTCGTTTTGTCACTCTGCTATGAGAAGGTCTGTCTTGCTACAGCTTTCTCTCCTCTCAAACCATTCATACTGACGGTCAATCGGTATACCGGGGGAGTAGTGCGGGGGGGGGGCTTTGTTTACCTTTTTTGGTAAATGGGCTAAACTAGGGCTGGTGTTCTGTTGTGAATATTTTGAATGAAGACGGGTCTGGTCCGTCTCCCCTTACACTTTGTGTGTATGGGTTTGCTCATTCTACAGTTTTGTGGTTTAGCTCTTTTATTCATTTAACCCTTTCATGGTGCACACCACAGTGGAGGGTGCTGTTTGCAATCACCACTGGTGCTCCATGTTAACGTCAGTCCTTTGTTTTTGATATATTGAAACAATGCCCCGCCCGGCCGACACCATGGGTGGGTCGGCCTGGCGAGTGGCTGGTGGGCTGTTAAGGCTTGTACCGCCACGGTATGGAATTGGCAACGATTAGAACTGTGTTCGAATTGCTGGTTTTTTCTATTAAAAAAATGGTGTCTGGTGGAGGGGCCTTGAGGGCCAGCCGACGTCGACACATCGCGCGAGGTTGTTGACGTTATTAGTTTTGACCCAGCCGCAAGCTATAACCGCTCAGGGTTCCCCTCTCCGCAGGGGATTTTGGTCTTCTGCTGGAGCGCGGGCGGTATTGTCCTAGGCCCTACACCGCCTCACACCGCGCAGCCAGAAGAAGAGAGAGCACGGCCTCGTCAGCGGCGATGACGGGGTCCTCGACAGGCGGCCATGTTTTTCCCCCGCCAGAGGTATCCTGGGCGTTGATTCGACAGGTGTCCACAAGGCCGACAGCCTTGGCGGCCGAGGGATCGGCCATGTAGGATGGGTTCGGCTTGAACAAACAAGCCGTCAGTCCTGCCGCGAGCAGCCCGCTCTCCGATCACTCCCTTCCCCAACACCAGCGGAAGAAGTGGGCTCTGATTGTTTCCTTTGGCTGCGGGCCGCGTGCCTTCGTTGATGCGCGGGCGGCCCCCCTTTTCGCTTCTCATGGGGACAGGGGCTGACACCCAGTTGATGGCTGAGCCTGGGTCTGTCCGTGAGAATGTTGTGCTGTCAAGCGGCTCCCACACCTTGAACTGTGTTGGTTGAGCCTGGTGTTACGTCTGTCAACTTAAGTGTTGTCAGCAGGGGGGCTCGAAACCTTTTGAGGCACACAGTGCGGGCTTCCCCGGCCTCGCCTTCGCCAGGCCAGGTATCATGTTGGTGCCTCCCACTCCTGGAATATTGGCAAGTGGTCGCAGCTCACATGGTTTGGGGTGGTAGTAATATCACTGCAGGGCTACGGTGTGTAGGAACCCATGGGGGCCTTACACCTTGCATGTCCGGCTGCAGAACAACTCCTTCAGCATGTTCTGGAGGGGTGTTCAGTGGGGGGGCTTTTTTCATCGGAAGCCCCCCGTATCAGATCGGCCCTTTCTGTCGGGGTTCCCCCTTGGGTGCGATTGCCTCGTGGGTGTGTCAGGGTCAGGTGTTCCGACACGGAACGCGCTCCTCGCACGGTTCCGGGGTTGTCTACGCACAGCGGGGGGACCGGGCCAACTATCTACAGTTCCTGGCGGACCTGCGCCACGTGACGGCGGGTGCGTTGGGAGTGTCGTCACATATGACTACGGCAGTACCATATGTCGAGGTAGATGGAGAGAACGCTGTGGCGGGGACTTGTGTTTACACAACCCCACCCGTTTTCAGGTTTGGTACAGACCCTGTTGTCGGGGTCTCCAGCAGGGACAGCTCTGGTCAACGAGATCCAATCTCTGTGGACGAAGCAAGCCATCGTCGTGGCGTTCTCCTCCCGGTGTTCTCAGCCCGAGAAGTCGGGAGGGAGGGGTGTAAGACCCAGGCTGGACCTGTCCCATGGGAAGGTTCAGCATTTTTTGGATCGTCTCCTACCTGTTGAACACTGTCAGGTGGAGGTCTGGTTCTCCTCCATAGACCTGTAGGATGCGTATGCGCATCCCCGATCTTCCATCCTAGGGCTTACCTACGCTTCCTTTGCAGGGTTAGCGTATGAGTACCAGAGGCTGCCGTTCGGTTTTCTCTGGCTCCCCGCATCTTCACCAAGTGCGTGGAGGCCGCACTGGGGCCTCTGCGTCGTCCGGGGTTACGGAGTGTTCTGCCCTGATGACGTTCTGGTCCTTCGCGGTCAAGGTGGATCGTCAGGTCTCATACCAGGCAGGTCTCTACCAGCCTGGGGTTGCTGTAGACTGGATGTAGAGTATTCCTCTTCCCAGTCAACGGTTGGAGGGCTATGGGCATCCATCTCAGAGCGTGTTGTCAACACGCTCGGGAGGTTCCGTCCTAGGACGGTTACGGCGCTGTCTCACATCGCGTTTTCACCGACGCCTCCCTCGCTGGTGATGCGTCGGGCCAACGCAGTAGGGGGCAGCTGGCAAACCATGCTGCCCGGTCTGCGCTACGTTCAATGTGTTGGTGTTGAAAGCGGTCCTTCTGGTCCACAAATGGTGTTGATCAGGACGGACGATACGACGTCAGTGTCGTGTATCGACAGACAGGGAGGAGTACGCTCCCCCTGTCTGCACCAGGCGGCGGGCGGCTGGCTATGGGCGTCCTCCATCTGCGCGGCCTGAGGGCTCCCCACATCCCCGGCAGGGAGAATGTGGGTGCAGGTGTACTGTCGCGGGGCGGCCCTCATCCTGACGGGTGAGGATTGCGTCTGGACATGGCCAGGCAGGTCTGGGACCGATGCCGTGCCGCCAGGGATTCTTCCCCATACATCTGTTAGGTCAGTTGTTGGGACGGGTACGTTGAGGGGCGCAGGTTCTTCATCCTGATGGTGTTACCATCTGGAATGCGCATGCTCCCTCCACTGTCGCGCTTACGCGGGCAGATGACGTATGTTCCAAGTGTGGTGTAAGGCGGGGGGCCGGGACTCAGTCTCCTGCCCCCTGGATGCTGTCCTTGGTTACCTCCAGTCTCTCCTTGATAGACTGTCGGCTTCGACGGTGAGGGTATATGCAGCAGCTATATCCTCCTATCATAAGGGGTTTGAGGGGATGTCTTGTTCAGCCACCCTCTTGTGAAGCGTTTCCTGCTTGGCGCTCGACGCGTTAAGCCGGTGCAACGCTCCTTGGCTCCGACTTGGGATCTTCAATTGGTCCTCGGTCGGTTGTCCTTGGCCCCGTTTGAGCCGCTCGAGCAGGCGCCGTGGGGACAGCTGTCCTTCAGGACCGCGTTCCTTCTGGCTGTCACTTCCGCTAAACGCGTAGGTGAGCTCTGTGCTCTCTCGGTACGTCCAGAGTGCCTGTCTTTTCGGACCGATTGCGGTGTCACTCTGCGACCTGATCTTGCTTTTGTGCCTATGAATATCCGGAGTTCCTTCCGCTCCCGGGATATTGTGGTTCAGGCGTTTCGTCCTCCTCCTCACACTAGTGAGTTAGATGCGGGCCTTCACCTGTCATGTCCAGTCCGTGCTTGGGGATTTACCTCAGCCGTACTCAGGGTTTCAGGGTTGCCGTCCAGCTTTTTGTCTGTTACGGTGGGGCTCGTGCTGGTAAGGCACTGTCGGAGCAGCGCCTGTCCCATTGGTTGTGCGAGGGTGTTACCCGCTGCTACACGTTGGCTGGGCAGGATCCCCCTGGGGGCGTCAGGGCGCACTCCACTCGTGGGGTGGCTGCCTCTGCCGCTCTCCTGGGTGGGGCCTCGGTGGAGGCCATCTATGCTGCAGCTTCATGGTCCTCCCCGGGCGCCTTTGTAAGGTTTTTCCTCATGGACATGACCGGGGGTTCTGTCTCCCAGGCGGTTCTGGGGTCTGTGGCCTTTCCTGCTTCCCGTCCTTTGGTCGGGTAGCAGGAGTGTATGGGTATGGGCCACAGTGTGTTGAGTCACACGTGGTTCCGCCTGTACGGTGTGTTCAAGGGGTTCTAGTTTCCCTCTTGTTCGCATTCAGGTGGAGTTGACTGCGCCCCCCCTTCATTAGGGAGGATGGGGTGACAGGGCTCCCCGCACCCCTTGATGTGGGCTTACGGGTCCTCAGGGGGTACATCTGTCGGGTCTCGCGCCCGCTCTTCCCCATTATCTCGTAAGGCTCAGAGCGGGACGCGATGCAAATACGATATATAACGATAGGTTATGTAGATAACCTAGTTATATTAGTATTGGCTGAGCGTCCCGCTCTGCGCGGCCCTGAGTTCCCTCTTGAGGGATCTTTTCCTGGGACGGGTTTTGGCGAGGAAGGGTGTTTCATGACCAGAGTCATGGTTATATGGGTGGTGCCACCGTAAGGGGCGGGGCCCCATACAGGTGGGGTGCATGTGTTTTTTATTCGTGGGAGATACATTAAGTATCACAGGAGATAGAAGTATCTCGTAAGGCTCAGAGCGGGACGCTCAGCCAATACTAATATAACTAGGTTATCTACATAACCTATCGATATGTGTGTAACCCGTGCGTACGATCATTTCTAAGCAAAGTGTGGGATTTATCAATTTGAACTTGTGCTTGACTTTGTGCGTATATCTACGCACAGCTCGGAGCATGCGTACCTGGTGCCCGGCGGTAGAATATTATACTGCAGACGGACGGCATATGCTCTCATCAGTTTCATGCATTAGTTTCAACGCGGAAATAAGCTTTTGTTCATTAGTTTGACTGACGTGTTCTGTATGACCCCCTGTAATTCATTATAGTTAATTGTAAAATAGCAACAGTAGTGTAATTATGGTCAAAACCCTATAAATAGCATTTGGAATAATAAGTATTTCCTTCTGAATGAATGCAGCATGGTTTATATATAGCGTTATCGGAATATACGGGGTGCTGACTGCGCTCCGCGTAACTCAACTTGTTATTATTTTGCGCATAGATTGCAGAAATACGGGAACGTTTTGATTATATTTAAAAGGCTTTGCCATTGTTAAACGTAATAAGTGGAATTTCAAAGCAGAATACAAGTCATATGAACACCCACGATATAGTGTTCTTCCCCCTTCCTACTGTATAAGAAAGAATAAAAAACGCATTGCAACGAGAACAGAGGTTATTTGTTGAGTTTATGTGTATTACAAAACCCTTGCAATAAATGTGTCTTAAATGAATGAAAAGCATACATGCTCTGGATACAGAGCATATATCGTGTGGGTGATATGACTTGTATTCTGCTTACAGAATTCCACGTATTTAGTTTTACAATGTCAAAGCCTTTTAATATAAATCAAAACGTTCCCGTATTTCTGCAATCTATGCGCAAAATAATAACGAGTTGAGTTCTAACAAAGAACGTATTACATGCTGGGTAGGCTGATAGAGTAAACTATGATATGAATATGAATATGATATGATATAAGGTATACTGGTTTTGGGTGTCATCAGCGTAGCAGTGGAAGTTGAGGTGGTATTTACGGATGATGTGACCAAGGGGGAGAATGTAGCAGATGAAGAGCAGGGGGCCAAGGACTGAGCCTTGGGGGACCCCCTGTGTGATAACACGGGTTGTGTCTTCTTGGTTCGACAGCGCCTCAGTGAACAATCTCGCTCGTGGAGTTTCTCATAGTTCGCTCAGGTCAGTCCATTATTTCACATCCCATGGGGGGTGTTTCATTACCATATATGGATAATCATGCACGAGCATTGACGGTAGAACAAAGAGGTATTTATCAACACGGAGTGTGCGTAGGACCCGTGTAGGCACGGTTGATAAATCCCAATATTTCTGTGCGTACACACATTCTAAATTCTGTGCTTACGTACGAAAATAGAACACTTTCTAAGAATAGTTGATAAATGAGGGCTCAGGGGTGTAAAGTACTTGAGTAATTGTACTTTGTTACAATACTTACGTAATGGTGTATGTATTGTACTTTGTTACAATACATAGTTACTGTTTTTGGGGATTTGTACTTTACTCAAGTATTATTAGGTTTGTATACTTGTACTTTTACTAATTTCACACATTTCAGAGAAAAAAAACATACTTTTTACTCCTTACAATTAAAATGCAGACCTACAAAGTACAAATATTGCAGGTCCAACTATTTTAATTATTATATTTGTTTCTCTGGCCGAACTAACGTTAACGTTATTAATCCTGCGACCGCGCTTTATTTAAAAACAGCCAATCAATGGAAAATTAACCCGCCCATACCCATGCTGATTGGTCCTTGTGCAAGACTAGAAAGCGGGGATCTTTGATTAAACAGACAGTCAAGAGTGACAAGCTACAGAAGATGGCCATAAACGATAGTACGAGTGATGAAGAGGAGGAAACAGAACATTTCATTGCCCAATAATAATTAAAAAAGAAGTTTGACTTTTACATTTAGTACTTAAGTACATTTAAAAGTAGAAACTTTTTGACTTTTACTCAAGTGTGTTTTTAGCCAGATACTCTGATACTTGAGTACGATTTTGAGACGGTACCCATACTTTCACTTAAGTATAATTTCAGGCTACTTTTTACACCCCTGTGGATACACACACAGACAGCCTGGATACACACACAGACAGCCTGAATACACACACAGACAGCCTGGATACCTCACACAGACAGCCTGGATACCTCACAGAGACAGCCTGGATACCTCACACACAGACAGCCTGGATACCTCACAGAGACAGCCTGGATACCTCACACACAGACAGCCTGGATACCCCACACAGACAGCCTGGATACCTCACAGAGACAGCCTGGATACCTCACACACAGACAGCCTGGATACCCCACACAGACAGCCTGGATACCTCACAGAGACAGCCTGGATACCTCACACACAGACAGCCTGGATACCCCACACAGACAGCCTGGATACCTCACAGAGACAGCCTGGATACCTCACACAGACAGCCTGGATACCTCACACAGACAGCCTGGATACCTCACACAGACAGCCTGGATACCTCACACAGACAGCCTGGATACCTCACACAGACAGCCTGGATACCTCACACAGACAGCCTGGATACCTCACACAGACAGCCTGGATTCCTCACACAGACAGCCTGGATACCTCACACAGACAGCCTGGATACCTCACAGAGACAGCCTGGATACCTCACACAGACAGCCTGGATACCTCACACAGACAGCCTGGATACCTCACACAGACAGCCTGGATACCTCACACAGACAGAGGAGCAAAAGGTCAGGCGTGACATCTCCTCTTTCTCACACTAACTGTTTTCTCCGGCCCTGCACGGTCAAGGAGGCTCCCCCTGAGCTTTGTGTTCCAACCTGTGTGTCTGAGATGCTCTTGACGCAGCGCTTTAACTCCCAGCACATTCCTCCCAGATGCTATCCAGCGCAGGAATGGAGGAATACACCACCAGCCCCATGTCTGCCGGAGGCACATTCCTCCGAACTGAGTCAGTGTTTCAAATTACACAGCTGAGATATAATAACATGGCCCCCGACCACCCTCTTCCTCCTCTCAGCCCTCCTCTCAGCCCTCCTCAGTCCCCCCCTCTTTCTCCTCTCAGCCCTCCTCTCAGTCACCCCCTCTTCCTCCTCTCAGCCCTCCTCTCAGTCCCCCCCTATTCCTCCTCTCAGCCCTCCTCTCAGTCACCCCCTCTTCCTCCCCTCAGTCCCCCCCTCTTCCTCCTCTCAGCCCTCCTCTCCGTGTCTCCCTCTCAGCCCTCCTCTCCTCTCAGCCCTTTTCTCTGTGTCTCTCTCAGCCATCCTCTCCTCTCAGCCCTTTTCTCTGTGTCTCTCTCTCAGCCCTCCTCTCCTCTCAGCCCTTTTCTCCGTGTCTCTCTCAGCCCTCCTCTCCTCTCAGTCCTCCTCTCAGCCTTCCTCTCTGTGTCTCCCTCTCAGCCCTCCTCTCCATGTCTCCCTCCCAGCCCTCCTCTCTGTGTCTCCCTCTCAGCCCTCCTCTCCCTCTCAGCCCTCCTCTCCTCTCAGCCCTCCTCTCTGTGTCTCCCTCTCAGCCCTCCTCTCCTCTCAGTCCTCCTCTCAGCCTTCCTCTCTGTGTCTCCCTCTCAGCCCTCCTCTCCATGTCTCCCTCCCAGCCCTCCTCTCTGTGTCTCCCTCTCAGCCCTCCTCTCCCTCTCAGCCCTCCTCTCCTCTCAGCCCTCCTCTCTGTGTCTCCCTCTCAGCCCTCCTCTCCGTGTCTCCCTCTCAGCCCTCCTCTCCTCTCAGCCTTCCTCTCTGTGTCTCCCTCTCAGCCCTCCTCTCCTCTCAGCCTTCCTCTCTGTGTCTCCTTCTCAGCCCTCCTCTCCTCTCAGCCTTCCTCTCTGTGTCTCCCTCTCAGCCCTCCTCTCCTTGTCTCCCTCTCAGCCCTCCTCTCCCTCTCAGCCCTCCTCTCCTCTCAGCCCTCCTCTCTGTGTCTCCCTCTCAGCCCTCCTCTCCGTGTCTCCCTCTCAGCCCTCCTCTCCTCTCAGCCCTTTTCTCCTTGTCTCCCTCTCAGCCCTCCTCTCCCTCTCAGCCCTCCTCTCCTCTCAGCCCTCCTCTCTGTGTCTCCCTCTCAGCCCTCCTCTCCGTGTCTCCCTCTCAGCCCTCCTCTCCTCTCAGCCCTTTTCTCCTTGTCTCCCTCTCAGCCCTCCTCTCCCTCTCAGCCCTCCTCTCCTCTCAGCCCTCCTCTCTGTGTCTCCCTCTCAGCCCTCCTCTCCGTGTCTCCCTCTCAGCCCTCCTCTCCTCTCAGTCCTCCTCTCAGTGTCTCCCTCTCAGCCCTCCTCTCCTCTCAGCCATCCTCTCTGTGTCTCCCTCTCAGCCCTCGTCTCCTCTCAGCCCTTTTCTCCTTGTCTCCCTCTCAGCCCTCCTCTCCTCTCAGCCCTCCTCTCCGTGTCTCCCTCTCAGTCCTCCTCTCAGCCCTCCTCTCAGCCCTCCTCTCAGCCCTCCTCTCCATGTCTCCCTCTCAGCCCTCCTCTCCTCCCTCCTCTCCGTGTCTCCCTCTCAGCCCTCCTCTCCTCTCATCCCTCCTCTCCGTGTCTCCCTCTAAGCCCTCCTCTCCCTCTCAGCCCTCCTCTCAGTGTCTCCCCACCTCTGTGAAGTTGTCGAAGGCCGAGAGGATGATTTCGTGGCCTCCTCTCACGAGACAAACTGCCGCCAGTAGCTCCAACACCAGGGCTTTAGTTCTGTAAGAAGAGCGACAACAAAAAACACAAGGATGGTCAGCAAACGACAAGAAAGGTAAACAAAGTTAGAAAGAGTCTTAATTCAAAGTCCCATTGCCCCGCTGATATTTACAGGGATGTGTTTCAGCGCTGGAGCCTAAAAGACGGTTCCATCTGTGTTACTGAACATGTGCTACAAGCCTCCCGTTAAGCCAGACTCAAAGCAGAGTCTGATAAAAACAGATGTTGCCTCCGCTGTGAAGGAACTGCAGAACAAAAGGAGAGCGGCGTCTGTGGAGAGATCATCTGGTCCGATGAGCACAGTTTCTGGTTCAGCACCAACAGGACCGTAAAGTAGGGTGTAGTGCAACTTCAGACTCCATTATCGGAGTATGTAAAGTCATCACGCTACATGTCCTCAGTATGTAAAGTCCTCTCAATGCTACATGTCCTCAGTATGTAAAGTCCTCTAAGCGCTACATGTCCTTAGTATGTAAAGTCCTCTCAGCGCTACATGTCCTCAGTATGTAAAGTCATCTCAACGCTACATTTCCTCAGTATGTAAAGTAATCAACGCTACATGTCCTTAGTATGTAAAGTCCTCTCAACACTACATGTCTTCAGTATGTAAAGTCCCCAACGCTACATGTCCTTAGTGTAACTGAGGGGTTACAAAACCCTGACTGTATTAAAGATTGTGATAGATTAAACCACTGCTAGTTATGTACTTTAATTACTGGCCAGACAGTACATCAAATATAGATGGTGAACACCCACAAGAACACGGCATTGACAAAGAAATAGTATTTTAGGGTAATTTATTATTATTAGGCAACGTTAGGTTACAGAATGAGAATTAGGGTCGCGCTTGTATGGCGAAGAATATACGTAAAGTCAGTCAATAGCATGAGTCACTAAGAATAGCAGGAATCCTACGATGGGTCTAAGTTGACACCACCTGTCGTATAGTAGCACCTAGATAGGGCAACACTGGTACCGCCGGAGACAATGGGTTCCCTCCGGGGGTGTAAGGCCTGGAGGGTAGAGGAATGTTCGGGTACTCCGTCTGATTCAATGAGGAATAAAGAGACTCCAGGTACAGGAGTCGGTCCTTGTAAACTCCCTTGATCAGCAGCAAAGTAATAATTGTAATCCAAATGCCCGACAGCATTGATGACAGCCAGCCAGCCTCCGTCCACGAGGCCGGCCCGAGTTGTAATCCTCACGAGGTTGAATCCCAAACGATAGTGGAAATCAACGATGCTCTTCTCCGGGTACCACGTTCCAAATCAATATAATCCAACCAGTAATGGTTCTGCAATCGCAGACGCCGATTCTCCTGTGTACATGTCCAACGGTTCTCCGCCTAGGACTCCTCGGGTGTGGGCGACGTATTTAGGCCACACAGCCTGGTTAAGTACACTAGCTAAAGACACGACGAACCGCTGGGTAATGCTACACACGAACGAACTGTGGCCGCACGATATACAATAAATGAACGACTATTTACTTCACATTAGATTAAGTCGAACTCAACGTTACTTCATTAAACTCTGACACTTTTACCATTCTATTCGCACGCGGTTCTCAATGCTCTGTTAGACGCAAGGTTGCTCACTGCACTGTTTTACCGAACTGCTGCTGTTCGCACCTGCGCCGTATTTATACTTAAGTGAATATCTAGTCCCAACCTCAGTCCTTGTCTGGTATCACTACGCTGACTCCGGGCATGTTCCGACATGCCTGCACTTGTCTTTGAACTTGCCGTTGGGGGCTTGCGCGCTGGCGCCTGGGGGCGCTGTCCAATAGGAGAGCGAATATTACTCTGGTTTGAACGCAGGTAAAGGGATATTCCGTGTATATATATATAAATAATATACAAAGTATATCAAACAATAAAGGTAGATTCTCAGTTTAATCTGGCCCTTCACAACAGCCGCCTCCTAATTAGTCTGCACCTAATTAGTTAAAGGGAGACAGATTAATAGTCCAGTCAACTGCTCAATGTCTGTTGTGGGGAGTAGGGCAATCTACAAAGTCAGTGGGTCATGATCGTCATCAGGGGGGTCAGGGAGCCTCGGCAACTCTATCAGCCTCGCCACGGGTCGGGTGTAGGTCCGCCCCTGGACAATAACTTCGGCCTATCTGACCTTTCCGTCGGCACCAGTGATCACTTTGCTTACGCGGCCGGCCGGCCACATAGCTCGGGGTAGTGACTGGTCTATGATCATAACGACTGTGTCCACTTGTAAGTTGTCTCTATCCTTTACCCATTTCTGGCGGGTTTGGAGAGACGGTAGGTAGTGGAGGAGGAAACTGTTCCAAAACTTGTCAGCCAATACTTGACTGTACCTCCACATTCTTCGGCCGTTCGCTTCTTCGGGTCTGTACACCGTCTGTGGAAGCGCGGGGTCCAGCCGCCCCATCAAGAGAGTGTTGGGGGTGACTGGGTCGACATCTGCTACATCACTTGAGACGTAACCGAGGGGCTTTGAGTTCAATACTCCCTCGATCTCCGTGAGGACTGTCGTGAGGACTTCTTCAGCCACGGTCTGGGCCCCAAGCACGGCGTACAGAGCTGTCTTTATGGAACGTACTTCTCTTTCCCAGGTTCCCCCGAAGTGAGGGGCGTTCGGGGGGTTAAACTGGAAGTCGATCTGATAAGGAGCGAGGTGGGTCTTAAGTTCTGGACCCATGGCTTGGAAGCTCTCTCTCAGCTCTCTTTCTCCGCCTTTGAAGTTTGTCCCGTGATCAGACAACAACGTAGACGGTTTTCCTCTTCGCGCTGTGAATCTCCGGAAGGCCATGAGGAATGAGTCCGTACTCATGGTCGGAAGGAGTTCTATGTGTACTGCTCGGGTGGTCATGCACTTGAATACAATGCCCCACCTCTTCTCCGTCCCTCTTCCTTTCTTCACGTAGAGCGGGCCGAAGCAGTCCACGCCCGTGGAGTGAAAGGGCTTATCGCCGAGTCGGAGGCGACAGGGAGGCAGGTCTGCCATCATGGGTATACTGGGCTGTGCTCGCCACTTGCGACAGTCTAGACAGGTCCGCTGGAAGCGTCGTACTGCTTCTCTTCCTTGTAGTATCCAATAGCGACGTCGGATCTCAGCGAAGACTCTCTCTGCCCCAGCGTGGTGCACATCCTCGTCGTATTTCTTTATGATGAGCTCAGTGACCTTGCGGCTGTTGAGGACTATAGGAAACTTGACGTCATCCGTTAAGTCCGGGGCCCGTCTCAGACGACCACCCACCCTGATGAGGCCATGGGTGTCGCGCTCGGGGGCCAAGTGGAGCAGTCTGCTGTCTGACGGGATTGGCTTTGTTCCCTGCAGGCAGACTAGCTCGTCGGGGAACGAGTCTCTTTGGGCTCGCTGTAGCAGAAGGAGTTCTGCCTCTGCGTAGTTCGATGCGTTAATGTCGGTAGTGGGGGGGACCTCAGGGTGGTGCCACAGGAATGTCTTTAGCTGCGCACTCTCAAAGGTGAGGCAGTCGTCTATGTTATGGTCAGTGGGGACTGGGGTGTGCGTCAACCCACAGAACATAGATTTCTTGATCTCTGCCTCCTCTTGACTAGCCTCTCTAGGCCACTCTTCCTCCGGGAGCTTGAGGAACTCAGGACCGTCACTGTAGATATTGTGACGTGTGAGGTCATCTAGGGACATCCCCCGTGTGATGACATCGGCTGGGTTCTGTTTCGTGTCCACGTACCTCCAGCACGCTGATCCTACTAGGTCTTGAATCTCTGTGATTCTGACTCCCACGAAGACCTTGTATCTACAAGAATCGGACTGGATCCATGTGAGTACGGTCATGGAGTCTGACCACAAGATTGTTCTTTGCACCGGGATGGTGAGTTCACGTTGGATTAACGTGGCGAGTTGCGCGCCTACCAGAGCTGCGCAGAGCTCTAGACGCGGGATCGATTGTTGCCTGCGGGGGGCTATCCTTGAGCGAGCCAGGATGAAGGCTGTGTGTATTTCTCCTCCCTCCTCTCGGGCCCGCAAGTAAGCCACCGAACCGTAGGCCACTTCTGAGGCGTCGCTGAAGACATGCAGGTCCATCTGGCACGTCTCCAGCCGCACTGTGGGTGGGAAGTAGCTTCGGCGTATGTTCACATTTTGGAGCGAGCTGAGTTCTCTCTCCCACTCTCTCCAGGTGGAAGCTAGGTGGTCGGGTATGGGGTCATCCCAGCCCTGTTCCTTGTCCCACAGCTCTCGTACAATCATTTTCGCCCGAGTGGTGTAAGGTAGGATACACCCCAGCGGGTCGTATTGACTTGCGAGTGTTCTGTATACGCTCCGTCTGGTGGTCGGTAGAGGGGTCGACCTTCCCTGCTCCGTGGTCAGGGGTGTGTATTTGTAATGGAGCGAGTCTGTTTTGAAGCGCCAGACTAGGCCCAATGTCATTTCCTGTGCTGTGTTACATGTCCTTAGTATGTAAAGTCCTCAACGCTGCATGTCCTTAGTATGTAAAGTCATCAGCGCTACATGTCCTTAGTATGTAAAGTACTCTCAATGCTACATGTCCTTAGTATGTAAAGTCCTCTCAGTGATACATGTCCTTAGTATGTAAAGTCCTCTCAGCGCTACATGTCCTTAGTATGTAAAGTCCTATCAACACTACATGTCCTTAGTATGTAAAGTCCTCTCAGCGCTACATGTCCTTAGTATGTAAAGTAATCTCAATGCTACATGTCCTTAGTATGTAAAGTCATCTCAGCGCTACATGTCCTTAGTATGTAAAGTCATCAGCGCTACATGTCATTAGTATGTAAAGTACTCTATGCTACATGTCCTTAGTATGTAAAGTCCTCTCAGTGATACATGTCCTTAGTATGTAAAGTCATCTCAGCGCTACATGTCATTAGTATGTAAAGTCATCAGCGCTACATGTCCTTAGTATGTAAAGTCCTCTCAATGCTACATGTTCTTAGTATGTAAAGTCCTCTCAGCGCTACATGTCCTTAGTATGTAAAGTCATCTCAACGCTACATGTCCTTAGTATGTAAATTCCTCAACGCTACATGTCCTTAGTATGTAAAGTCCTCTCAATGCTACATGTCTTCAGTATGTAAAGTCCTCAACGCTACATGTCCTCAGTATGTAAAGTCCTCTGATGTTGTTTTTGTTGTTGTGGATTTTGAAAGCAGTAAAAAGACAGTAAAGGGGAGGAGAATGGAATGATGATGAATGTGTCCACATCCTGTCAGTCAGACAACATTGTAAAACTCCACATTACTGTTACATTCAATAAATCCTCACAGAACTAAAGTAAACATTATTACATTGTGTCAACGTTACACCAGGGCCCTCATTTATCAACTTGACGTACGCACAGATATGTGCTTAAGCCGTGCGTACGATCATTTCTAAGCAAAATGTGGGATTTATCTATTTGAACTTGTGCTTGACTTTGTGCGTATATTTAAGCACAGGTCGGACCATGCGTAGGTGGCGCCGGTGGTAGAATATTTTCACAACGCGGAAATAAGCACTGACTGTGCTCTGCGTAACTCAACTCGTTATTATTTTGCGCATATATTGCAGAAATACGGGAACGTTTTGAATATATTTAAAAGGCTTTGCCATTGTTAAACGTAATAAGTGGAACCCCGAAGCTGTAAGCAGAATACAAGTCATATGAACACCCACGATATAAAAACGCATTGCAATTAGAACAGACAGGTTATTTGTTGAGTGTATGTGTATACAAAACCCTTGCAATAAATGTGTCTTATGAATGAAAAGCATACATGCTCTGGACACAGAGCATATATCGTGTGGGTGATATTACAGAATTTCACTTATTTAGTTTTACAATGTCAAAGCCTAAATCAAAACGTTCCCGTATTTCTGCAATCTATGCGCAAAATAATAACGAGTTGAGTTCTAACAAAGAACGTATTACATGCTGTTAGGCTGATAGAGTAAACTATGATATGAATATGAATATGATATGATCATATAAATACTGGTCCGTCCGCGAGGATATCGAGGACTCGGATAGCCATTAAGCCATTTGAGAATATAGGCGGCCTATAGCCTATACATATTATTTAATGTTTTCATAAGCGTAAAGATACAACAGCTAGATTAATGATCAAGTTAGTTTACTGTATGCAGGCTTCGCAGGGCTGTGTGTTATATATGCGCAAGTTACTGTTGCATAATGTAGGCTGGCTGCTATTATATGTAATTCATAGGCTACCTAATACCAACAACAAAATGGATTGTATCATATGCCTCTACACACATTATATTATACACATCATATTATATCTTGGTTCGGCAGCGCCTCTGTGAACAATCTCTCAGAGTTTGCTCCATCAATAAACGCGCATTTTGGCTGATAATGTGCCGGTGGCCGGAGTCTCATTCAGGCCTAATTGTATTTAATTCAATTGTAATGTTATTACTGGGGTATCTAAAACATCACAATGTAGATCAGGGTTATCCACTGAAGCCATAATGACTCTGATCAGAACCACAGGCTCATGACGAGCGCACACAATAGGCATTGTAGAGCGCAGAGTTGGCGTGCTGAAATTGATTTAATTTCAGTCATTACAGTGCTTAATGTCGGGTCATCTCTTGTCATTTATTTCTGTCAATGTGCTGGTTCTGTAGCAGGACTGGGTCAGTCAACATCCTTGGCTCCCGGCGCACCGAAGATTATACGTTCAAGTTCGGTTGGACCTCTGTGATCAATCTCGCTCTCAGTGAAGTCTCTCAGAGTTCGCTTGGGTTAGTCCACTTTTCCACATTTCATGGGGGTGTTCCATTACCGTATATGGTTAATCGGGGCGGTTCTGGTATGCAAATACGTGAAAGTGTGCACGAGCCTCGGCGTAGGACCAAGGTGATATTTATCATGACAGGTGTGCGTAGGACCTGTGTACGCACGTGTGATGAATCAATTTTTTTTGTGCGTGCACACATTCTAAATTCTGTGCTTAAGTATGGAAATAGAACATTTTCTACGTCACGTTGATGAATGAGGGCCCTGGTCTTATTCAAGTGCTTCTGAACAAGCTGGATGGGGGGGAAGTTGTGTTAAGATCACAGAGACCTTAGAAACTAGACTTGATCTAATCCAAGAGATTAATAAATAACAGGTAGGAGATTGATTCGAGTCTCTCTCTCTCTCTCTCTCTCTCTCTCTCTCTCTCTCTCTCTCTCTCTCTCTCTCTCTCTCTCTCTCTCTCTCTCTCTCTCTCTCTCTCTCTCTCTCTCTCTCTCTCTCTCTCTCTCTCTCTCTCTCTCTCTCTCTCTCTCTCTCTCTCTCTCTCTCTCTCTCTCTCTCTCTCTCTCTCTCCTCTCTCTCTCTCTCTCTCTCTCTCTCTCTCTCTCTCTCTCTCTCTCTCTCTCTCTCTCTCTCTCTCTCTCTCTCTCTCTCTCTCTCCTCTCTCTCTCTCTCTCTCTCTCTCTCTCTCTCTCTCTCGCTCTCTCTCTCGCGCCTCTCTATCTCTCTCTCTCGCTCTCTCTCTCTCTCTCTCTCTCTCTCGCTCTCTCTCTCTCTCTCTCTCTCTCTCTCTCTCTCTCTCGCTCTCTCTCTCTCTCGCTCTCTCTCTCTCTCGCTCTCTCTCTCTCTCTCTCGCTCTCTCTCTCTCGCTCTCTCTCTCTCTCTCTCTACAAACACCACAGTATGCTAGCACAACAACAGTCTGGGTAGAGCTACCACAGTCTACTAGCACAACAACCGTCTGGATTGAACTACATTCTACTAGCTAGTGGCTGACTAAGAGGGTTTATTTCAATGGCCAATGCCGATAATGATATTTAGAGAAATTCAAAATACAGAAAGAATGTCTATTGTTGTGAAATAAACTGAAATGTCTGTCAAAAGTTTGAGTTAATTACTATTAGACTACTAAGACCTTACCTGGGGTTCTTGTTGTTGAGACTTAGTGCAATTTCATTCACAGCATGTGGGTGGGACATTACCATGTTGAAGCCATACTAGAGAGAGAGGGGGGGGAGAGATAGAGAAAGAAAGAGGGAGAGAGAGAAATAAAGGGAGAGAGAGAGAGATGGAGAAAGAAAGAGAAAGAGGGAGGGAGATAGAAAGAAAGAGAGAGATAAAGAAAGAGAAAGAGGGAGAGAAAGAAAGAGGGAGAGAGAGAGAAAGAAAGAGAGAGAGGAGAGAGAGAGAGAGGGGGAGATAGAGAAAGAAAGAGAGAGAGATAGAAAGAAAGAAAGAGAGAGAGAGAAAGAAAGAGGGAGAGAGATAGAGAAAGAAAGAGAGAGAGTGAGTGAGTGCCTCCTTTTACATAATAAATCAGGAACTTGAGGGTCAGTAGAAACATGGCAGAGGAACAAATTGGATTCTGGCCTGAGATGGATGTGTGCTTCCCTCCAACAGGACACACTTCAATAATAGTGACTAACCTGGTAGTTCCTAATAGTGAGTGACCTGGTAGTTCATAATTCTTCAGGTAGTTCATCATTCTTTCCAAAAGAAAAAGAGGCCTAGAAGCGTGGCTAACGCTAATGGCGCGCATACCAGAGGCTAACTGCCTAAGAAAACGGGCACAGAGGCACTGAAAGAAGATTTCACCCATCTAACACACTAGACTAGACAAATATCAAGATGTATACATCAGTGGACCAATTGCATGCTTTCGCAGAGGACAAGAAGCCTTCCGTCGACTCCTTCAGACAAACCTCTTAAGCTGCAACGGTTTTCTGGACTTTTTGCAACCGGTGGCTCGGGTGTGCATATTTTGTAATACAATATATATATAGAATTGAAGGCTTATTTGTTGCCTGTCGATAGCGACAAAATCCGTCAAAATCCATTCAGCGGTTACATGCCGGTATTTGAGGCTTGTGCAAAGTACACGGTATTGCGCAAAATACCACTCCCGACTCAGGCTGCAGTAGTTCCGTCAATCTAGAGCCGATCTCGAAAATTATTGTGGATCATTGTAGCCAATGAGTGTGGCTTCCAATGATACCCCATGTGGGGATGTGTGAATCAAGGATCTAGGTGAACAACTAAATTCTTTAACAGGAAGCCAAATGAATTGAAGTCTTTGAGAAAACTGAGTTTTTCTTTGTACACAGTTTACCAAAATCACTCCTAATCACTCATTTCTGAATGGATCTTTATTAAATTTGGATATGTACTACAGCTTCAGGCTATGGCTCCGTCTGGATTTGTAAGCCATACCACCTTCTGGGGAAATACTATCTCTGGACTACTAACTACTACAGAAAGACTTGAGTAACACGTTTTTCTACAACTCAAGTTCAGACCTATGTTACTCTATTACGTTAGCACTAAAATTGAAATTTGTTTCTGGAATCAGAAACTTCAGAATGTCATCTTTCAAAAGAGACCAGGCTCATGCATGTGCTATAAGTATAAAGTATGTTGTTTTGGTTTGCAAAAAAAGTATGCAGTCCTCAAAAACGAAAACTAAAATGGCCAATTTTGGGGGCGCTTGCTAAGGGCGCTTTCACATATAGTTTTGGTGGACTTGGTGCGGTTCGGGGGGTGAAGTTGCAACATTGTTGCATTCTTCATTTGGTTCGTCTGCATTCACACAGCAATTTGTCAAGCGCACTAAACTTTCTGAACAATGTCACACGGTCGAAAAGGGCGCTCGTCTATTGGACAATAGAGAGTGGAAATGTGTGTGTGTGGCTGCGAGCCCGTGTGTGCGCGCGCGCGTGTGTGTGTGTGTGTCTGTGTGTGTGTGGACTGCAAGCCCTGTCTGACTCCAGATCAGCGGAGGCGGAGTTTTATATTTTGACGTGGCATTGATCCATTGTTCTATTGAAGCCCATTACCACCATCCTCTCGCTAAACAACTTGTACACCGCGTTGTTTTTATGAGTGCCCACAAGTAGCTGTTTTATTTGGTCTTCTGCCCATATGTGTACAGTGTGCTTGTTTTGCAGTGAATGCCGCGCGCCGCGGTAATAATAATAATAATAATAATAATAATAATAATAATAATAATAATAATAATAAGCCGCAGTGTTTTTTTTTTTCCTTCTACCCAAGATGCACAGTTTATCAGATGACTTCCTATATTTGGTCCGCGTTTTGTCCGATGAAGCGAACCGAGACCAAACCCAAAAAAGCGGACTATCGAATTCTGGTCCGATAGTCCGGACTAAACAGCTCTGGTGTGAAAGCGAGTTAAGAGGCCCCACAGCCCAAATGGAATGATAAAAAAATATATAAAAAAAAAAAAAAATCATACTTTTTAATTTTAATAGTCGACTATCTGCAGATTTTGGCGACTACAAGTCGACTATACAAGTCCTTAGTCGGGGACAGACAGCCCTAGTAGTGACTGACCTGGTAGTTAGTCGGGGACAGCAGCCCTAATAGTGACTGACCTGGTAGTTAGTCCGGGACAACAGCCCTGATAGTGCCTGACCTGGTAGTTAGTTGGGGACAACAGCCCTGATAGTGACTGACCTGGTAGTTAGTCGGGGACAGCAGCCCTAATAGTGACTGACCTGGTAGTTAGTTGGGGACAACAGCCCTGATAGTGACTGACTTGGTAGTTCATAATGGCCCTCAGGGGACAACAGCCCTGATAGTGACTGACCTGGTAGTTCATAATGGCCCTCAGGGGACAACAGCCCTGATAGTGACTGACCTGGTAGTTCATAATGGCCCTCAGGGGACAACAGCCCTGATAGTGACTAACCTGGTAGTTCATAATGGCCCTCAGGCACATGATGCAGACGTGGACGTCGTCCTTCTTACAAACCAGTCTGGAGTTCTTCAGAGTTCTCCTGCTGGGCAGCGTGTTGCACCTGAAACAGAGGACAGAGCGGCTCAACACAAAAGGGCTTTTATAGACATATAAACAAGTACTGACTAATGTCAAGAAGGGTCATAAAAACATTTGAAAACTCCACATTACCACATACAAATGATATGGTATAATAATGTATTACACCATGCCTTATCAAGTGCATCTTAAATAGTGGTGCTTGAGAAGCGAAAGACGACTTGGGCAACGTTGAAATGTTTCTGAATGCAAACAAACAAAAACACAAACGCATGGCTTGAGAAAGACCAGATGCCATTTATAAACTACGTAAACACACACCTCCCCTACGAGACCAGGAAGTCAAGACCTCCACGTTACATTAACACCATGTATCAACCATCAAATGCACCCACAGCACACACATCCACACGCACACACTCACTTTAAAACAAACAACTCACTGCAGCACCCACTTTACCCACTTTAGAACACCTAAACACACTTTATATTTATTGGTAAAGAATTTGCACTACAACCCATACCTCATTACACCTACTGTAAATTGTACCTAAATTGTACCTCATCCCATTTCTGCTTTGTACTGTATAGTATATTGTAAGTTACTTCTACTCTGCATTGCACATTGCATATATGTATATACTGAACACTTTTGTCTACGTACTTGACTTCTTTTTATACTTGCTATACTTATTTTATAGTTATCTATTTTTGTCTAGCACAGTCTCTGGAGCGTAACAGAAAGAAGCATTTTGTATAAAAGTATTCTGTACTTCTGTATGACAACTAATAAAGAAACTTGAAACATTAACACACACACACCTCCCCTACGAGACCAGGAAGTCAAGATCTCCATGTTACATTAACACACACACACCTCCCCTACGAGACCAGGAAGTCAAGATCTCCATGTACATTAACACACATACACACACACCTCCCCTACGAGACCAGGAAGACCTCCACGTTACATTAACACACATACCTCCCTTACAAGACCAGGAAGACCTCCACGTTACATTAACACACACACACACCTCCCCTATGAGACCAGGAAACCGCCACGTTAACACACACACCTCCCCTACGAGACCAGGAAGACCTCCACGTTACATTAACACACACACCTCCCCTACGAGACCAGGAAGACCTCCATGTTACACACACACACACACACACACACACACACACACACACACACACACACACACACACACACACACACACACACACACACACACACACACACACACACACACACACACACACACACACACACACACACACACACACACACACACACACACACACACACACACACACACACACACACACACACACACACACACACACACACACACACACACACACACACACACCTCCCCTACAAGACCAGGAAGACCTCCAAGTTACATTAACACACACACAAAAGGGCCGTATAATCTACAGCCTTGCCAGGGAGACTCAGGGGGTGCCCCTGTGATTGTTTTAATTTAACTATCCTGCACAAAGATATCACTTTACAAGTAGAACAACAGCGGCACGTCATTTGCATGCAGGGCAGTAGATCTTGTGGGCCTTTGAGGGGACAAGACCAGGGAGGAGGGGCTACTGGGGTTTTGAGGGGACACGACCAGGGAGGAGGGGCTACTGGGCTTTTGAGGGGACACAACCAGGGAGGAGGGGCTACTGGGCTTTTGAGGGGACAAGACAGGGGGGGGGGGGGGGGGTAGATACAGGGCTTTCTCCTCTGGTACGGCGCTGGACTACGAGAGTAGAGTAGTGTAGAGTAGAGTAGAATAGAGCAGAGCAGAGTAAAATAGAGTAGAGTAGAGTAGAGCAGAATAGAGTAGAGTAGAGCAGAGTATAGTAGAGTAGAATAGAGCAGAGTAGAGTAGAATATAGTAAAATAGAGTAGAGTAGAGCATAGTAGAGTAGAGCAGAATAGAGTAGAGCAGAGTATAGTAGAGCAGAGCAGAGTAGAGTAGAGTAGAATATAGTAGAGTAGAGTAGAGTAGAGCAGAGTAGAGTAGAATATAGTAAAATAGAGTAGAGTAGAGTAGGATAGAGCAGAATAGAGTAGAGCAGAGCAGAGTAGAGTAGAGCAGAGTAGAGTAGAATAGAGCAGAATAGAGTAGAGCAGAATAGAGTAGAGTAGAATATAGTAGAGTAAAGTAGAGTAGAGTAGAATAGAGCAGAATATAATAGAGTAGAGTAGAGTAGAGCAGAATAGAGTAGAGTATAATATAGTAGAATAGAGCAGAGTAGAATAGAGCAGAGCAGAGCAGAGTAGAGTAGAATAGAGCAAAGTAGAGTAGAGTAGAGCAGAGCAGAGTAGAGTAGAGCAGAATAGAGTAGAGTAGAATATAGTAGAGTAGAATATAGTAGAATAGAGCAGAGCAGAGCAGAGTAGAATAGAGCAAAGTAGAGTAGAGCAGAGTAGAGTAGAGCAGAATAGAGTAGAGTAGAGTAGAGTAGAGTAGAGTAGAATAGAGCAAAGTAGAGTAGAGTAGAGCAGAGCAGAGTAGAGTAGAGCAGAATAGAGTAGAGCAGAGTAGAGTAGAGCAGAGTAGAGTAGAGTAGAGCAAAGTAGAGTAGAGTAGAGCAGAGCAGAGTAGAGTAGAGCAGAATAGAGTAGAGCAGAGTAGAGCAGAGCAGAGTAGAATAGAGCAAAGTAGAGTAGAGCAGAGCAGAGTAGAGTAGAGTAGAATAGAGTAGAGTAGAGTAGAGTAGAGCAGAGTAGAGTAGAATATAGTAGAATAGAGTAGAGTAGAGTAGAGTAGAGTAGAGTAGAGTAGAGTAGAGTAGCGAGGACAGCTCATAATGAGAGTAGCTGGTCGGGACCAAACACAGGGTTTATTTTCAGACCCTTGTCACGAGGTGCACTTTGCCACAGTTCTAGGAAATAAAACATGTCTTGAGGCGACAGATACACACACACACACTGATTCATGTCAGGCCTCGGGGTGTGACTCCGACTTGAGTCACAACGTGGTGCGGTGCCCCTCTCTCTCTCTCTCTCTCTCTGAGGAAGAGGAGGGGGCAGGGTCTTAAGACATAAGGAATAAGGGATACATAAGGACAAATCAATGGTGAGGTCTATTCTACACAGTGATGTTACAGGTCGTTAGCTTTTATGATGCAGTCGTGAAAGTTTAGTATTCTTCATTATGTTTATCAACATGCGTGCAAGTGCTGCTGCGTCTGTCTGTCTGTCTGTCTGTCTGTCTGTCTGTCTGTCTGTCTGTCTGTGTTTGTCTGCCTGTGTTTAGAAGTCTGTTCCATTTAGAATGTCGTGACACCTGCCTGGCGCCAAACAAGTTACAACTACAACATGAACACAAGTCCTTTCTCACGTGGTACAAACAACGTACCAGGGAATAATGGCATATTATTAACATATTACAACATAAATATCACAATATTCAGTGTACAATATATATATATATATATATATATATATATATATATATATATATATATATATATATTCAATTTGTAGGAGAGCTTTATATTTGTGGAACAAATCTCAAGGCGCTACAGTGTAGAAGAACATAAAAACTAGTAAGAGTAAGAAGAACATAAAATAAGTAGGACTAAAACTAGTAAAAGAGTCAAATAAGAAGGGCTAAAACTAGTAAAAGAGTAAAAGAACATAAAATGTGTGGAGCTAAAACTATATATATAATACTTTCATATCATAATACTTTAGGTGTTGGAAATTATATATTGTTATATATACTGTTAATGATTACCTGTATCACTGTACATATTAATACTACAACTCTGTACATACACCTGATTAGCACTATTACTCAGTAGTACTAATTTATATATTTTAGTTTAATCACCTGTACATTGTATATTACTATTGCACTTTACCGCTACATTTGCACTCTGGTTGAATGCCAAACTTATTTTTGTTGTACTGTACTTGTGCTGTATGATGCCAATACATTTGAATTTAATCTAATCTAATCAAATATTAGATAATCACAGTTAATGTGCATCATATTGGGGAACTGAGTGTGATGTAGTCATTTTCAACTGACACTCAAATATTTCAGAGAAATATTGGGATAAATCAGAAATGATCCACTACATGTTCCCAAAGTGTAACTATGATAAAGAAATTATCCACTACATGTTCCCAAAGTGTAACTATGATAAAGAAATGATCCACTACATGTTCCCAAAGTGTAACTATGATAAAGAAACAATCCACTACATGTTCCCAAAGTGTAACTATGATAAAGAAACAATCCACTACATGTTCCCAAAGTGTAACTATGATAAAGAAATGATCCACTACATGTTCCCAAAGTGTAACTATGATAAAGAAATTATCCACTAGGCCTACATGTTCCCAAAGTGTAACTATGATAAATAAATGATCCACTACATGTTCCCAAAGTGTAACTCTGATAAATAAATTGTCCATTACATGTTCCCAAAGTGTAACTATGATAAATAAATGATCCACTACATTTTTTGTATTTGTATTTATTGGTTTAAAATACAGAGACAGTGCATATTAAGGAACATTTGACTGTAAATATGCCAGTTTAGCCAAGTTGGCTAATTTTCAACTGTAGTCTCTGGGGCAGGTGACATGAGCACAACAATAATTAAAACATAGTACAATAATTAAAACACAGTAGGAATAATTAAAACACAGTAGGAATCAGTATAGGTTACACTAAATACACTAAAATACATACAAATAAATACATTAAAATACATTACAATACATCCCCTCAGTTAACACTTTGATTGCCTAAGGCTAAATTCATGATATACCATAGGTTGCCAGCTCTATTTGTCTATGGATAAGTACCCCTTCTTTGCAGGGCTATAACTTTTTAAATTCTATTGCTAAATTGCCATTATTATGGCCCATTCAAAGTCCTATATGTATTGTTCATTGTGTAGCAACGTTAAACTTTTTCATTCACATATTCATAGTAAAATATGGTCTAATGTATAAGTATGTTTTCATCTCTTTCTGCAGCTTTCTCCAGAACGTGATCTATAGCCCCAAATGCATTATATTGATGATGAAATACAGTTTGATGGCAATCGGCGCGATATAAAAAAATTCAATTGGGCGTACTTCTAGACGTTTCTACGTATCATCTGATGATGACCGGATGGGCGGGGGATCGTTTATAATTCCGTGGGCAGCATTATATCATTCATCTAGTGTGGGTCATATGTTCATCAGAGCAGTTTATATCGAACACGTTCAAAAATAACGCTGAATCTTACCGTATCTTCCTCGCGCCGTTGGACGATCAGCGTGGTGTAGACCGTTTTCGATTATGGGATGTTTATCCTGAAGAACCATTTCCAGGTTGTATACTACTATATACGTCCAAATAACGTTGTTTATTGAGTTAGGGCGAGCGATTGATCATCCAGTGTGTTGAGATGGAGTCCGGCTACCGATCGCGAGTGCCCGGAGCACATAGGATGAGCACTTCCTGTTTGGCGAGCCCCTCCCTCTTGGCCGATCTGCCGATCGGCCACCGGATGGCGCTCTCGAACCGTTAAACAGTTGATGGGAGCTCACCAGTACATCTCAGGGCTCCGGAAAGAAAATATGATTTCGATCACAGATTTTTGAAATATTGATATCAAAGACGAGTTACGGCGTCCTCGGCAACTTGAGCATGGCGGGGAAGGACGCCTAAAAGCGTCTTCCGGCAGTTAAAGTGTTAAAATGGTCGCAAAGTGTAACTATGATAAATAAATGATCCACTACATGTTCCCAAAGTGTAACCCTATGAATGATAATAAACACATATTATCTTCTACATAACACCTAACAACTACACCACCAAACACTATGATAAAAAACACATAGTATCTTCTACATAACACCTAACAACTACACCACCGAACACTATGATAAAAAAAACACATAGTATATTCTACATAACACCTAACAACTACACCACCAAACACTATGATAAAAAAACACATAGTATCTTCTACATAACACCAAACAACTACACCACCGAACACTATGATAAAAAACACATAGTATCTTCTACATAACACCTAACAACTACACCACCAAACACTTGAAACTCAAGACTATGACTGGAGACTAGGGGACTGGAGTAAACACAGATAGGATGACTAGGTAACTCCAGGTAGCTCTTTAAACACATACCGTTGTGCTTGAGGACACTTAGAAAGGCTCATGGTGCTCTGGGTCCTTTGAGTCGGCATTATTTAAAAAAAAAAAAAAAAAAGATACACACGGTTGTTTAAATTGACATCCAAATGTTGAGTGACACTGAATTACACAACACACACAATCACAACAAGTGATAAAGCCTCTGTGTACAGGATGATGACGGACACAGTAATACCGTAACAACATTGTGATTGTTTTGTACTTGTGCTGTATGATGATGACAATACATTTAAATCTAATGTAATCTACTGAAGCTATGCCTACTAGTTCCAGCCTGTATAGCAGCTCAGTAGAATGAAACTAGACCAGGAACTACTGAAAGCAGGAACCACCGACAGCAGGAACCACCGACAGCAGGAACCACCGACAGCAGGAACCACTGACAGCAGGAACCACCGACAGCAGGAACCACTGACAGCAGGAACCACTGACAGCAGGAACCACTGACAGCAGGAACCACCGACAGCAGGAACCACTGACAGCAGGAACCACTGACAGCAGGAACCAGGAACCACTGACAGCAGGAACCACTGACAGCAGGAACCACTGACAGCAGGAACCAGGAACCACTGACAGCAGGAACCACTGACAGCAGGAACCACTGACAGCAGGAACCAGGAACCACTGACAGCAGGAACCACTGACAGCAGGAACCACTGACAGCAGGAACCACAGACAGCAGAAACCACTGACAGCAGGAACCACAGACAGCAGAAACCACTGACAGCAGGAACCATTGACAGCAGGAAACACATGGACAAAGGAGAATTCAGGCTGGCAGCACAAACACCTCACAACAGCAGGACAAACAAGCGGGGCGGGGGGGCAGGGAGGCATTCAATATAGTGAGGGGTAGAGGTGTGTGCGTGTTAGAGGTGTGTGTGTGCGACTGTGTGTGTGTGTGCATGCCTGTGTGTGTGTGTGTGTGAGTGTGTGTGTGTGTGGCAGGGTCAGTGAGCAGCGTGAGGTGGAGACCTGCCTGGCTTTGTTTCCTGGGAGGGTGAACAGCAGGCTGAGGAGCGGGTCAGAACACATAGGGTTAAAACAGCTCGGCCAACCAGTGACAACCTGCTCATTGTGGTGCATTTAGAGGCAAGGTGTGTGTGCGTGCGTGTGTGCGTGCGTGTGTGTGTGAGGGGGGTTGACCAACAATTACCATCAGCAGAATTTTTATTTTATATTCATAAAATGTTCCTTAAAGGGGGAGAGTTCCAGTTCAGCTGAACTGCAGCCTGAAAATACTACAGAATACTGAATACTAAATACCGAATACTAAATACTGAATATTAAATACTGAATACTAAATATTAAATACTGAATACTAAATACCGAATACTGAATACTAAATACTGAATACTGAATATTAAATACTGAATATTAAATACTGAATACTAAATACTGAATACTAAATACTGAATACTAAATATTAAATACTGAATACTGAATACTAAATATTAAATACTGAATACTAAATACTGAATACTAAATATTACATACTGAATACTAAATACTGAATACTAAATATTAAATACTAAAATACTAAATATTAACATACTAAATACTGAATACTGGATACTAAATACCATCACAACCTGCACAGTAGCACTATGATACTTGTATACGTTTACAACTAATGTAAAACAGGAATATGGATTAAAGCAGGATTATGCACGAGGCAGGTTTTGTCAATGGGTCCTATTGTGTGGCGAGTCTTAAAGAGTTAACCCCACAGACCAGGGGCTTACAGGCCTGCGGTGGGAGTCAATGGAAGCACTGCACCGAGACGTCAAGGGAAAGACAAAGAGAGACTTGGTGAAGTCAGAATACTATGATTATTATTAGTAGTAGTAGTATTCATAATAATAATAATAATAATAATAATAATAATAATAATAATAATAATAATAATAATAATAATAATAATAATAATAATATTAATATACATAATTGGATGAGATCTGTGTTTTGGAGTAAGATAAGATAAGATATTCCTCTATTGATCCCCTTGGGGAAATTCAGGCATCATAGCAGCATGGGGGGAGGGGAGGTACAGGTAGTAGAAGACATGATACAGGTTGTAAAATTATCTATACAGTGGAGAAGTAAAAACAAAAATTGAATAAAAAATAGGCAGTGTAAACAATATAACTGTCAAGTTATGTGTTTTTTCCCCCCCTTTGGTACCAGTGCTGCCCAAACTTGAAAACGGCTTGAACCTCAACAGAGGACGCTGGGACAACTCGACTTCATATTGCAGATTTTAATGACTTTTTGCTCCAACACATCATCATTTGTTGCATCATTAGAAGTAGGTTGAAAACCAATGGCGTCGACTTCCGGTATGAGAGCAGACGGGTAACACACGTGCGATAGAGCTCCTGGTCAAATGAGTGAAAAAACGGATAAAAAAAGACCCGAAAAGTAATTAAAAAGGAAAATGCTCACGAGAAGTAAGGAAGAGACAACGATTGTGAAGGAAATAGAAATGGAGAACATACGAGAAGGAGAGAATCTGAAGAAACAGAATCCCCGAAGCGAAGCCGAGAAAAGCCAGGCGAAAGAAGGGGGAGGTACCGCTGAGGCAGACACGGGAATGCCAGGATGGGCCGTGATCATGCAGGCCGGGATACTGGAGAACATAACAGCGGCGATAAAACTGAACACGGACACGATAAGGAATGATATTGGGAAGCTACGGGAGGAATTGAGGAAGGAACAGGAGGACTTCAGAGGTGAAATGAATACAGAAATCAAAAGGGTGGAGGAGAAGATGGCGGAACAGGACAGAAACGTGACCGAGTAACAGACTAGGACGGCACACGCGGAGGAATGGAACACGGAGATACACGAGGTATTAACATGTGTGATTCAGAAACAAGAACAGATGGAGACAAAGATGTCGGACATGGAGGGGAGGTCACGGAGAAATAACATCAGAGTATGGGGACTGAAAGAAGGAGTCGAAGGGGAATCGGTGACCCTATATGTGGAAAAGCTTATCAAAGAACAACTGAAGGAAACGGGACTGGAAAAAATGGAGATACAGAGGGCCCACAGGGCGTTGGCTCCGAGACCACAACCGGACAGACCTCCGAGGGCGGTGATTATTAACTTTCTGAGATTCGAGGTTAAGGAATTGGTACTCAGAACCGCGTGGACCAAGAAGATTGAAATCTAAGGGAAAAGACTATCATTTGATCACGACTACTCGACAGCGGTAGCGATAACACGCAGGTCCTACGCGGGACTGAAGAAAACCCTGAAAGAAAACGGAATGAGATTCCAGTCACCCATGACCTCGCTAAGGATTCACTGGGAGGAAGGGGCGGCAATGTACGCGACGGCACGAGAAGCGGAGCGAGAGATGAGACGGCGAGGGATGCGGATGACGGAGGACGGAGAAGGAAGGAGGCGGGAGGAACAGACGCGGAGCCTGCAGCAGAGATTGGAGGGAGCCCGCAGGTGGATCAGAGTGGGAGACCGAAACCGGAGGGAGGAGAGAGGAGAAGGCGGAGGTGAAACGTGACGGAGCGAGGACGGAGACGGATGAGGAGGCCAGACGGAGAGGAGGCGGGAGGAGGCGAACGGATGAGTACACGCACAAGAGATTGAAAAAACTATTCAAATAGAGACAAAGTATAGAAACTGAAATAACATATGCATAAGCACACATTCCCAGGTAGAGGCAGGATATAGAAATGAACGTAACGTATACATGGACACATAATACACAAGCTGATGGAGGAAATAAATGGAAATATAACTAGGTTTGATAGGCGAGACACAGAACATACTGAAACAGATACATAGACACACGCTGTGAGTAACACAGTTGGGAGGGATTAAGGGGACAAATGGACATCACATAGAAAATAGAGGAGAGGAAAAGAAAATAATAAGGGGTACACGGGAGACACCGCACACAGATATGGGAGGAAGGAGGGACAATGAAACATATGAGTCACATTGAGAGGGACCAAGAAAAGAGGGTCTTTGATCAAAAGGAAGGACAGAGCGCTTTTGACCAGGAGCTCGAAAGCAAAAAAAAAAAACAGTAAGAAAGCTGGACAAATATGACGAGCGATTGGGGGCAAGGGTTTCAAACTCCCAAGCCGTCAGGAGGGGGCCCCTCGCTAGGAGGGCAATTACCCCTCACCCACCAGCAGGGGACAGGGGGGGACACAGGGACCCCCCGAACGCCTTGGGAGCACTTTATGTAAAGTTTATGTTTTTTATTTATGTTAATCATTATATGTATTCGGTGAAGAGAGCGGAGGCTCCAACCGGAGGGGGGAATGAGTGTGACATGGGGGGGACTGACAGACGAAAGAAGAAGAAAGATGACAAGGGTTAAAGGTATAAAAATGATGTCGTTAAACGTTAATGGAATGAATAATGCGATAAAAAGGGGCAAAGTGATGTTGAAATGTAAAAAAAGTGAGATGGAAGTGATTTTTCTGCAGGAGACACATTTGGTAGCACAGGGTCATGAGAAACTGAAGAGATTTGGATATGAAAATGCATACTATAGTTCCTTTGAACAAAACCAGAGGAGAGGAGTAATCACGTTAATCAAAAACAGTCAAATTTGAATTGATCAAGGAAGTAAGAGACAAGGAGGGAAGGTTTGTTCTGGTGAAGGGGAAAATGGAGGGCCAAATGGTTACGTTAGTAAATGTTTATGCACCCCCAGAGAGTGAGAGGGATTTATATGAGACCATTTTTGACCTGATAGTGATGGAACTAGAAGGGATATTGATATGTACGGGAGATTTTAACGTAGTACTGAATCACGACCTAGACACCACGAGTACTAGAAAAGGACGGGCGCCCATCAGTAGATATATGAATATTCAGATGACGGAAATGGGAATTACAGACGTTTGGAGGGGGATGCACGCCATGGACAGGGAATACACACATTACTCACACCCACACGTGACATATGCGAGAATAGACTACTTTTTGATGACGACGGGGGACAGTTACAGGGCACGGGAGAGCAGTATAGGAGTGGCGGACATATCAGATCACAGTGCCATATATCTGACAGTAGATCTAGAAGGGAGACGGAGGAACACGATTTGGAGACTAAATGTAGGAATATTAAATAACAAAGGGGTGGTGAGTCAGATCAAGGAGGAGATAGCCAGATATAAGGAAGAAAATGACAACGGGGCGGTAGACCCGAACATTCTATGGGACACACTGAAGGTAGTGATAAGGGGGAAATTGATGGAAAAAAACAGCAATGCTGAAGAAGGCCAGAACGGAGACATATCACAATCTGATAGGGAAGCTGAAGAAGCTAGAGGGGAGACACCAGATATCAAAAGAACAGGAAACGCTCGGAGAAATCAAAGAAGTAAAGGCCAGGATAAATAGGGAATTATTGACGGAAATAGAAAAGAAAGCGAGGTTCATGAAACAAACGTACTATGAAGGGGGACCAAAAGCGACCAGACTGTTGGCTAGGAGAATTAGAACGCAACAGAAGTTGAACACGATACACACAATAAGGGATACAAAGACTAATGAAATATTGAGGGACCCAGCTGAAATAGAGAGGACATTTAGAGAATACTATGAGAAATTATACACACAGCCAAAAGCAGCGGGAGAAGAGGAAATAGAAACATATCTGGAGAAGCTAGAGTTACCATCGATAGGGAAAGAACAGAATGAAGAATTAAATAAAATAATTACGGAACAAGAACTGGAAGATGCAATTAGTAGAGCTAAAAACAACAAGTCTCCGGGGAGCGACGGATTCCCATCGGAATTCTACAAGACATTTAGAACTGAATTAGCACCCATGTTAGGGGCGCCGTTCAGACACACGATGGAAGAGGGGAAAATGCCCCCCTCGTGGAAGGAAGCCATAATCACCACGATACCGAAGGAAGGGAAGGATAGGGAATTATGTAGTAGTTTCAGACCTGTGTCCATACTCAACGTAGATTACAAGATGTATACATCGATAATATCAAAAAGATTGAGACGTTTATGCCAGACATTATAGATGAAGATCAAACTGGATTTATTAAAGGGAGACAGACACAGGACAACGTGAGAAAGACATTACACATAGTAGAGGAGATACAAAAACAAGGGGGTAGCGCGGTACTGATTAGCCTAGATGCAGAAAAAGCGTTCGACAGTGTGAGCTGGACATTTTTATATAAAACATTGATGAGGTTCGGACTGAACGGGAGGGCGATGAAGATGATCAAGGCGCTATATCAAGAGCCGACAGCGAGGGTTAAGGTGAATGGCAGCTTGACGGATAGAATCAGATTAGAGAGGGCTACCAGACAGGGATGTTGTCTCTCACCGACGCTCTTCGCCGTTTTCATAGAACCACTGGCACAACTGATCAGACAGACCGAGGACATCAAGGGAGTAAGGATAAAGGGAATGGAATATAAACTAGGCCTATTTGCAGACGACGTGATAGTATACATGAGGCAACCAGAAAAGAGCTTCCCGGCACTGATGGATCTACTGAAGGAATATGGCCACTACTCAGGATACAAACTAAACGTGACAAAGACACAGACCTTAGCATGGAACTATTCTCCAACGACGGAAATTAGAGAACAGTACGGGATAAGATGGGACATGGACAAGATTAAATACTTAGGGGTGAACATCACGAGAGGGGTGGAGAAACTGTTTGAGGCGAATTATACACAGATAAATCAGAACATCAAGAGAGACCTAGAGAGATGGACAGTAATGCCCTTGGACTTCAATTCAAGAATAGAGGTCATTAAAATGAACATACTATCAAGGTTACTGTACCTATTCCAGTCACTACCGATACAAATACCACAGAATCAATTCAGGGAGTGGGACAGACTGATATCGAGGTTCATATGGGCGGGGAGAAGACCACGGGTCAGATATAAAACACTACAACTACCAAAGGAAGAGGGAGGGATGGCAGTACCCAGCCTACAAGATTATTACTATGCAGCACAACTGAGAGCAGTGACGTGCTGGTGTAACGACAGATATGAGGCAAGATGGAAAGACATTGAAAAAGAAGGGGAGGGATACAAGGTACAAGCTCTGGTGGGGGATAGGGAACTATTTAAAGAAAAAGAGGGACTATTAGATCCAATCACCAAATGCACCTTGACCATATGGAACAGAGTAGTAAAAACACACAAATTTGAGAAGCAGTCAGGGGTCCTGAGATGGGTAGCACATGACAAGAGATTCAAACCAGGGAGGTTAGACCATGGATTCAGAAGGTGGGAGAGGGGGGGGGGGCAACAGCGATATGCAAAATGATAGAGAAGGGAGAAATGCAGACACTACAAAAATTAAAGGAGAAATTTGGACTAGAAAACAGGGACCACTTCAGATATCTACAGGTTAGAGATTACTACAACAAAGAAATAAGGGGGGCCAAAGACGAGGAACAGAATGGAATAATAAAGATGATAGTATGGGCATACGAAGGGGGGCAAGGAAGAGTAATATCAGCAATATACCGGGCTATAATGACCAGCAAGGGACACACGACCGATTATATAAGGGAGAAATGGGAGAGAGAACTAGAGATAGGAATAACAGGGAAGGAATGGGGGAACATATGTGAGGTACAACATTCAACAACAGGATCGAGAATATGGAAAGAATTTGGATGGAAAAACATAATCAGATTCTTTATAACCCCAGAGCTGAAGGGAAAATATGCACCAACACAAAAAGCATGCTGGAGGATGTGTGGGAAGGAGGGGGCAAATCACACGCACATATTCTGGGGATGTCAGAAGCTGAAGGGGTATTGGGAGGAGATAGGGGAAGCAATGATCAGAATATTAGGATACGGGCTACCACAAACAGGACTGGTGCTTTACTTAGGAGACCTGACACACGAGGGAATACAAGGGGGGGACAAATATTTAATAAAGATAATGTTGATAGCGGCCAGAAAAGCAATAACGAGACTGTGGTACAAGGAAGACCCACCGACAATAGCAAAATGGGTAGGAATAGTGGAAGAAATACAGGATATGGAAAGGATAACACACATGCTGAGGTTACAGGAAGAGAAATTTGGGGAAAGATGGGGAAAGTGGGAGGATTATAAAAGGAACGAGAACGACATCACAGAGGAAGAACCAAATGCAACACAAGAGAGCGAAGGGTAAAGGAGGAAAGATGTTCAAGCAGGGTCTATGAACCCATGTCACACACCTGTACTTTAGTTAATATTTTCTATTTTGTTTTTGTTTTTTGGGATATTACAATTGCTGAATGCTTTTATACCTTATTATTTATGTCTGTTTAACGGTGTGATATTAAATATTCAGGGATGATGTGGTTTGTGTATGGGTGAACCAAAAGGCAAAGTGAAAGTTAATAAACAAGAGAAAAAAAGAAAAAAAAAAGGACGAAGGAGAAGGGAAGAAAGAAGCTCAAGGAGGGTCTCTGGACCCAGATCACACATACAAACCTTAGTCACCATTTATCGTCTTTGAGTAGGAATTACCTGTTTATGCCTGTTTAAGGGAGATACACAATCAGCCTTTGTATCAAATACCTAGAAAACAACAGTAGGGGAACCAGACAACTAACCATGTGATACCCATGTAAATATTTATGTGCACTGTTTTTTCTTTTTGTTTTTATTGTGATGCTAGTCTCTTCATTTTTTATTATTTATTTTTTGTAAGTGCTGTCTGTCTAAATAACCGTTAATAAAAAATTTAAGTTAAAAAAAAAAAAAAAAAAAAACCAATGGCGTCTCTGGAGTGATTCTTTCACTTGGTTCCCTCTTTTCTAGTTCTAAATGGGCATTCTTCTCCCACTGAAGGAAACTAGTCCTTCCACTGCAAAGAATTTTTTTTCTCTGCCTATCCCACCCCAAGATGGCATTCACACCTGAATTGCATTGCTGCTCATTACCCCCTGCAGCAATCAACTCTCATCACAGCAGCTCAGGGTTGGCGGCCATCTTGTCACAAATCATACCCCTTAGAATGCATTAGGAAAAATGAACCATCCCCACATTGTATATATATAATATAAATAATATATAATATGAAACAAACATAAATGTAGACATTGTCTTAACACCTCCCACTTGAGCTCCTGGTTACTGAACCCAAGGAGGTCATACCAGTCCTTTAAGCATTTCGCTGTTCTTCAGCAGGAAGTATGATAACCAGACGTCTGACATCCCTGTGAAGAATGGTGGCTGGGATCTTAATCGAGAGCTTATCGGTTCCTTTAGTGTTTGCTTCTGTGCCCCCTCCTTTCTTTGGCTTTCCGATGTGTACAGGATAGCTGGGGAAGGTCCTTACATGTACATCGCTTAGGATGGCTTTCCTGAAAGCATTTACACTTTTACAACTTGTATTGACCATTCAAGGCATCATCTCCCACAGCAACATTTCACACTGCACTCTTGTCTTCATTGAACATCTGCATCCTGCCTCCACAAGCTAGGAGTCCAGAGTCCACATCTTTGTACACTGTCACTCTGCTTAGTGTAGTGTCTGGAAAGTTGTTCACAGCCAGCATGGTTTTCTTGCACCTTTCCATGAGTGACATTGCCTCCCACTTTGATTCGTCTTTGGCTTGGCCTTTTTTCTCCAGCCACTTCTTGGCAGCTCGCCACACCCAGGCAATGATCCAGACCAGTCTGGACAAGCTGCTGAACTTTTCTTCTCCCTTTTGATAGAGTGGTGTCAGCTTGGCTTTTGATTCCACAAATCGGACTTCAACTCCTGTTGTCGTTTCCCACCTCAAATACATCGCAGCGCCATAGGTTTTGTCACTTCCGTCTGAGAATGTGATTCCCCATGGCTTTCCTTTCCAGTCAGGTGGTGTGAGGCTCCTGTGGAATTTAATTTGACCAAGCTGCACATACTCTTCAAACAGATGAATAGCTTCTTCTCTGAGGCCCTCTGAGAGTGGTTTATCCCATGTTTCTCTGGTCAGTTTTCCACCCCCTGCTTCCTGGAATGCGTTCCTGACAACGATTGCCCCCTTCCACTTGGCAGGTGTAACTAGCCCAACTGGGTCGTAAAGTCCAGCTACTCCTAGTCAGGGGGTTGGGTGTCTCAGATCTCACCTCCTCCTGGAGAAGATCCTTTCCTATTCTCATTTTCCTTTTCGGAAAAATTTACTGAGGTCATCATGTAGAGTTTGTCATCCTCCACCTGATATCCGATTCCCATGGCTTTGTTGTCCTCCTCCCTCATTTGATTGGGGAGAACCAATGTTTTTGGTCCTTCTTTGCTTGGGATGACTTTTGCTGCAGTGTCTTGCCTCCCACTTTGCCCTGATCGAACCCAAGGTTTGAGAAAGAATCCCCCAGCCTTCAAAATGTCCGCTGTAAATTTTCCCTGAGTCACATGCTGCTGGGCTGTCTCAGTTGTGGGGCTTCTGATGATCTCCTCATACTTGACAGCAGCCATTCTCATGGAGCGGGCAAAGTGTGTTTTGGACTCATGAGCTCCCACCTCCACTTCCTCAAACAAGTCTGGGTGTGCTCCGCCCACTGTCTTTCCCAAGGGGCTTTCCCACAAAACGAGGTCTCCAACAACTCTCACCCTCTGTGGAGCTAGTCTTCCATCTCTGTGACTGATGAGAAGTTCAACTTCCTCTGGCCTCTTCAATTCTTCAAGCTTGACCTCTGGGAAGAATTTCTGCAGCTTCTCAGGTTCAATCACTTTGTGGATTTTAGCAATCTCATCCAGGCCATAGCAGACAAGCTGATGAGATCTCTCTGTTCCTTTAGGAGTCTTGACTCTGACTCTGAGGATATATCTTTCAGTGTCCACCTTCACGGTCATTCCACCAACCCCATGCACAACTAAGGTTATCTTCTCACTCTGTAACCTTAGTCTGCCCGCAGCCTTATGGGTAATGTAGTTAGTGTCTGAAGCAAGGTCCACCAGAGTTCCAATTTTCTGCCCTGCATTGGCAGTGACCTCCATCAGCATCATGATGACAGGGAGTTCACACAGGCCATTCCTCTCCAAAAGCTTCGACTGGTCTTTCCCAGTGCTGCCCGTCATTGTTTTGCTGGTGAAAGCCCTTTTGCACCGTTCTGCAAGATCTGGGGAAAGCTCTGACAGAAAATGCTCCTGTTCATCTGTCAGCTTGCTCTTTTCTCTGCTGCCTTTTCCACTCTTCTCATCGCCCTTCTTAAATTCTCCTCTTGGGCAGAGCCAGTAATGGTGATCTGGGATGCAGCCTCCTGTTTTACAGTCTATATTTCTGCAAAGGAAAGTGTCTCTGCAATATCCATTCCTGTCATGACATCCAAGACATTTGCTGCATGCTCCCAGCTTTTTCAAAGCAGCTCTCTTTTCAGGTAGCTTCAGCTCTTTAAATTTCCGACAGAAGAATATCTTGTTGATGTGCCTTTCATCACCACATACAACACACCCATCTTCCAGCTCTCCTTTCTTTGTGGTTCTTGTAGCAGCATATTTTCTCTCATACCTTTTCTCAGGATGGTCTGGTCTGTCCGTCCGTTCCACAATCCTTAGCTGCTCAAGCCGCTCGAGGATTTCTTTTTTTTTGATCAAATTTTTTTATTATTATTCACACGAAACAAGACAACACATTAACCACAATCACAATACATAGAACTTCACAAGAAAATAACAAAAACAATAATAATAATACAGACTAACAATTATACAGACAAGAGAAAAGAAAACAGAGTTCAACCTTCTAAATTTAATTCCAAGGGGTACTATCTAATAAATGGTCTTTCCCAGTGTTCAGCCCCGATTCCCGGCCGTGTGACCCTATATTAATAAAACGTACCTCTCCAATCCACCACAAGGACCATTCTTTGAGAACACGACCCGAAAACAGAGCAATGAACCTTCATGAAAAAACAAAAACCTGTAGAGGTGTTCCATAGACTCACAGAGACCGTGTAAAAGTGGCCAAACAGTGAAGAAATAGTTAAATAGCTGCCCCCCCATAATATCCCCAGCTAAACTCAAGATGACAAGACAAAAGACAAGACAGACAAAAACATTTCCTCCTCCCCCTCCCAAGAGACCGCCGGACTCACCCGAACACGCACCCCAACCCCGCTCAGCCGCACACTGCGGTCTTTACCTTCTCAGCTGCTGCGAACCACAGGTCAATTCCAGCCTGCCCCACCCCAATCACCCGGGCTGTGGATATCTCAAGATAAATCACATCCAATAGAGTTAGGGACCAGTTAATCATTGTAAGCTTCTCAGGCTCCTTCCATCTCATTGCTATTAGCTTCTTCGCTGCTGTGACACCCGCTAGGACAACCCTTTTCAGTTGTACGGACGCGGGTAGTGTCGTTATATCGTTCAGGAGTAGCGTAACAGCTGTGAATGGGATAGTTAAGCCACACAGATCTGAAAGTTTGTCCGTTATTGACCTCCAGAAGCGGGCCACTGGTGGGCAATCCCAATACATATGCATATAAGTGCCAGTGGCCTTTTGAGAGCACAAAGTGCACCGAGAGTCGGTTATCAGTCCCATAGCATATAGCTTCCTAGGTGTAAGATAGGTCCTATGAATATAATTAAAATTTATTTGCTGGTGATTGGGGTTGCGGGAAGATAATGCCACATTTGCCCAAACATCATCCCAGTCAAACTCGGGGTCCAACTCCGGGATATCCACACGCCAGATTGTATCCAATGATAAATTTTTATACGTGGATTGAATTAAGAGCGTATAAAAGTCGGAGACAAACCCTCTGGATGTCGTCCTGTCCACTATGAGCCTGAGGAAGGGGTGTGGGTGCAAGGCTTGAGCCCACGGTACGCCATGCGCCCTCAGTGCTGACCTTAGTTGAAGGTAAAGAAAGAAGGACTCGCCGGGAAGATCATAAAATTCTCTTAAGTCCTGAAACGCACGGAGGCCGTTCTTATCATAAATATCCTCCAGAGTATGCACTCCCCTCCTTTGCCATTGAGGAATATTAACCGGCTTGTGTCCAACAAGTAATTGCTGGTTATTAAAAATTGGAGAGTCCAGGTGCCAAGGGCATTTAACCCCACACGACCTCTGTACATTACGCCACGTTTGGATCACGTGAGTTATGATCGGTCCATACCTCAGCCGGCATTTCGAAATAGAGACAGTGGAGTACACTACATCCTGCAATCTTAGCGGAGATACCGCCGCCGCTTCTAAGGAGCGCCACGATACAGCCTCTACAGGGTCTAGCCAGCACATCAGAGGTCTCAGTGAAAAGGACCAGAAATAAAGTTTAAAATCAGGGATTGCGAGGCCCCCATCTTGTTTTCTACGTTGAGTAGTAGCTCTTTTGATTCTCGGGCGTTTGTTATTCCAGACAAACTTAGATACCATCGATTGTACCTTGCGCCAGTGGTCTATTGGAGGGGGCAGGGGGAGCATTGAGCTAATAAAATTTATCCTAGGCAGGATGTTCATTTTGATTATGGAAGCCCGGGCTTGTAAGGAGTTAGGAAGGGACGACCACCTGTCTAGATCCTGGCGTATTTTATCATAAGTACCCGTGAAGTTGTACTTAGTAGTTTGGTTCAGCGTGGGGAATATCTCTATGCCCAAGTATTTAAAATGTTCTACTATGGGGATATCAGCTGGTAGTCGTACCGCCTTGGCCAGTTCATTAAGAGGTAGGCAGGCTGATTTGTTCCAGTTAATCTTAAAACCTGACAATTTACCAAAGTCGTCGATTATCCTCAATAATTTTGTGGCCGACCGGGAGGGGTCGTCCATGAAAATCAGCAGGTCATCCGCATAGAGAGCAATTTTGTGTGGAGTATTATTGACCATTATGGGGACGATGTCCTCCGATTGCCTAATAAATTGGGCCAAAGGTTCGAGGGAAAGCGCGAACAGTCCCGGGCTCAGAGGGCAACCCTGTCTAGAAGATCTGGAGACTGGAAAGAGTGTGGAACAGTTTTTGCCTGTCAGTATCATCGCAGACGGCGAGGCATACAGGACTTTAATCATATGAATAAAACTCTTTCCAAGACCCATGACCTCAAGTACCTTCCACAGGTATGACCACTCAAGTCTGTCAAACGCCTTCATGGCATCCAAAGACAGAACTGTGGATGGAGTTGTATTGTCTTTACTGTTATCGATTACATGCAACAGCCTCCTAAGATTATCTGCAGCCAGACGCCCCGGGATAAAACCAGTTTGATCGCAGTGTACCAATACAGACATAAATCTCTGCAGGCGACGGGCCAGCACCTTGGCAAACACCTTTAAATCGGCCCCGAGAAGACTCAAGGGTCTATAGCTACCACAATCATTGGGATCTTTGTCCTTCTTGAGAAGTAAAGAAATCAACGCCCTATTGACATCTCTTGAGAACTCCCCTTGTTCGATAGCGTAATTGATCATATCGAGCATCAATGGACCCAGTTGGTCCCAGAAAGCTAAATACACTTCGGGTGGAATACCATCCCAGCCTGGTGCCTTACCCCTCTGCATTTCAACAATCGTCTCCCTCAATTCTACGAGAGTAATCGGTCTCCCCAGTTCCTTGGCCTCTTCCTCAGAAATGTGGGGTATCTCAAGCCCGCCAATGAACGATTCAAATTTAGAGTCATCCAGATTACCCTCTGAGCTATATAACTGTGAGTAAAACTCTTTAAAAGTGTCATTGATCTTTTTCGAATCAGTAGTGACTGCACCCTGGCTCGTCCTAATCGAGGGGATATCCGAGAAATGATCATTTGAGCGTATTTTCATTGCCAATAGATGGCTAGGTCTGGAGCCGTGAAAATAGTAATTTTGTCTTGTCCTATGTATCAAGAACTCAGACTGTTGTTTAAGTATGGAGTTTATTTCTTTTTTGACTATCTTACGTTGTGTGTTTAGTCGTTCATTATAGTCAGTTTGCAAGGATGCGTATAGGTCCGCATATAATGATTCCAGTCCTTCTAGCTTTTTTGACCGGGATTTTCGCAAATTGGAGGCAAATAGTGTGACATGACCCCTGATGAATCCTTTCAATGCGTTCCACAGGACCCTAGGGTCTTCTACTGTGCCAACGTTGATCTGCAAAAATTCAGCTGGTTTACTCCTGAACTCAGAACAGAAGTCATCGTTCTTTAGCAAGGTCGAATTAAAACGCCATCTGGGAGCTCTTGCGGAGAGCCTGCCAAAGGTTGCCGTAAGGAAAATCCCCTTGTGGTCTGAGAGAGCCAAGGGAACCAATGAGACATCGAAACTATCAAACATATTAGGGGACGCGAATGCATAGTCAATTCGAGAGAAGCTTTTGTGTCTGGCTGACAGGTGAGAGTAATCTTTGAGGGTGGGGCTGCATAAGCGCCAAAGGTCTGTGAGCCCTGTGTCTTTGGCCCACATCCTAAGGGCCTTAGAGGCCCGTTTCTGGTCGCTCGTTTCAGAGGGCCCGGACCTATCCATCTCCGCATCCCAGCACGCATTAAAATCGCCACCCACAATGAGAGCGTATCCATTAAGTTCCAACATATTCTTCGTGATTGTATTATAGAACGCTGAATCAAATGTGTTAGGAGCATACAATGCTATTATAGCCATCTTCCTATGCAAGAATTCAACTTTTGCTATAGTAATCCTTCCCTCCGTGTCCGACCATACATCCAAGATTTTGATATCAAGGTTACGTCTTGTAACTATGACTACTCCTTTCGTCTTATCATCGGCTGAGGATGAGGAGATAACGTGATATTGCCGATTTGCCAGTCTTGACACGTCACCTACCAATAAATGCGTTTCACTAAGGAGAGCAAGGTCAATATTTCTCCTCTTCAATAGCCAAAGGACACTGGCACGCTTGTGTGGGGCGTTAAGCCCTCCTGCGTTCCAAATTAAAATATTCAATTTAGCCATGGTCGAGCTTGTATAAATGCGTAGAGAACATACCATTGCAGCCAGGCTGAGTACAGTGGTGCTGATCCCGGTGGGCCCGGACGGTCAATCCCAGGAGTTCAGAGGAGGAACGATTACACACATATAAGACAACAGTACATAAAACACATAAAAATACCACCCCAGTTACAACCCCCCCTCCTTCTACTCTAAACCCTATCCCACCCGTCCTATTATAAGGCCCCCTATACCCACTCTCCAATCCCCACCCTATGCCCCATCCCCTGAGGATGGTCATCTTCTTATCACTTCCCACTAGAGACATGGATCAATAAGACGCTCCCCACTCCAACCCCCCTCTAGATAAACCCCTGAGTAAACCCCCACTAGTCCAATAAACACAAATAATAATAAAAATAAAATTCAATAAAGATATCGGTCGAAACCCACCTGAGCACTGGCCCCAACATGAGATAACCATAATGGTAAAAATAGCCATTATTAAATAATAACTCCACATCAACCTGCAGCCATCTATTTCCGAATCTGCGCTTCAACGTCGCATTGTTATGGCCCAAAAGGGTATAGGAAAATTCAAAACGAAATTAAATTAAAGCATCCCAGCCGATAGTCTAAGGCCGGATCGGGTCACAGGTTAATTGTGCAAAATTGTGTGAACAGTGTCAATTAAACCATGACAAAAAAAGGAAGGGAAAAAAAGGGTTATGGTCAAAGTGCACCCCTTTAGCTGTCCCTCTGATCAGGCACAACGGCTGAAATGACATAACCTATGTAAGAATAGAATTAAACACATTCATTAATTAATCCGGGGATGGTAATAGGCAACACCTGACACCACCTGTTATCATACATTGTTTCAATAAAGATATTGGTCGGAGCAGTTAGACCAAGGTAGGATCGAATCACAGTTAAATTGCTCATTCAAATGCCATTAAAACAGCGACAATAATTATTATATAATTACTCAGCATCAACCCTGTAACCATCTACCTTGGAGTCTGCATATTAATGTTGCAACGTTATAGCATAAGTGGCTCACGGAAAATTCAAAACTAAATTAAGGCGAATCAGCAGTTAGTCCAAGGTAGAATCGGATCACATTTAAATCGCGCATACAGATGACATAAAAACAGCGACAATAGGAAAGAAAAAAGAAAGGAAAAGAGGGTAATGGCTAGAGTGCAAGCCATATAACCATATAGCCATGAAGTGCAAGCCATACCCGACCCAACCTGTTATCATATATTGTATATGCATATTCAACAACCTGGATATAAAATTAAAGCATACCAGAAGTTAGTTAGGGATTCGGTCACTCTTGAATTGTGCAAACCAATGTCCCTTTGAACAGCAACAGCAACCAAAATACGTAACCATTAACGGGTCTCGAATGTCTCAGCGCAGACTATAGACGAAGCCCGCTGGCTGGCTAGCCCGAGGCTAGCGCGTAAGCTAGTGATGAATCCGGATAGCACGTTAGCCTATTATGTACATTGTTCAGCTAGCTCGTTAGCTTCCAAAGAGGCGATACACAAGTACGACCATGAGGTCAGCTTTAGCAAGTAACAGAAGTCATTGGGAAGCCCCGCTAGTTGGATGGGCAGAGGACAGTTAGCATGTCTGGGCATGACAGCAAGTGTTTGTGAATAGTCGACCTAATCAATGTATATAGGCCCAAACCGCCAAGTCACTCACCCTCCATAGATATCAAGCAACAGACTCGGGTGTCTCCGCGAGATATTCCTTCGCTTTAGCCAACGACCAAAACAAACGCTGACCACCGACCTTCTCCAACACAGATAATTTCGCGGGAGCGAATAACGTGGGCCTCAGGCCTAGTTTCCATAGCTTAGTCAGGACCACCTTGTATTCGGCTCTCTGTGCTTGAACCTCCGGTGTAAAGTCTTCGAAAATGGCCACTTTGTGATCGCCAAGCCTCAGATTACCCCTTCTGGTACGAGCCGACCGCATGATGAGTTCTCTCTGCTGGAGTCTGTTCAGCTTGACTATAATGGGCCTCGGCTCTTTGTTCACGCCGGGAGAAAACCTGCCCGCTCTGTAGGCCGATTCACAGATAGGAGGCATAGGGAGGACGTCCGTCCCTAGTATCTTCTGCAGCAGTTCGGGCACGGTCTCAGAGAGACGGCCTTCACCGCTGGTCTCCGGTACTCCAACAATCCTGACGTTGTGGCGTCTATCCCGGGACTGCATCTCCTCCATTGCCGACTGCAGTTTGTTGACTTCAGCCTGCCTAGCCAGCAGGGCGGATTCAAGACCCGCCATCTTCTCACACTGTGAAGATACCTCCGTCGTTAGCATGGCTAGTTCGTTAGCATTAGCCGATGAGGCAGCGTGAATCGTCTCCATCTTGTCTGTCAGCGGGACTACCGCCAGCCGTATTTCTTCTGATATCTCACGACGGAGGCTGATACAGAAATCCGCCAACACTTTCTTCTGTGCTTCAGCGATGCGTGTCTCAGAGTCTGCGTGTAGCTTGGTCATGACCAAGAGCACAGCTTCGCTTAACTCCCCGACAGCGGGAGACGGTGCGGCCAGGCTCGGCGGTGCCGGCTTGCTGGTTGTGGCGCCTGGTTTCATGGATCTGGTTTCCACCCCCGCCATCGTAGAAAGTCGAAAAAAGTCGATGAATGTATACTAAACACAACGACCTAGCAAACAGATAAAAAACAAATAAAAATAAAATAAAGACTAATGGGGAGAAACGTATATTCAGCACGGTAGAAGGGAGCTCATGTGAAACACGTCTACTCCATGATCGCTCAGCTCCGCCCCCCTCCGCTCGAGGATTTCTTCTTGATTTTTCAGGAACTTCAAGAGCATCTTAAAGTGGTTGTCTGGAGTTACATTGTTTATTGGATCAACCATGAGGGTTAGCCAGTCTCTTTGAACAAAGTCAGGTAGCTTGCTCTCTATAGATTTAATTACCAGTGGGTTGTTTATGGCACCAGAGTTTCCCAGATCTGTGAGATCTGCCAGGGCCTTTTCCACACACTGTATGAGGTCGATTACTCTCCTTGGCTGGTTTCCCCTCACAGGTGGTATTTTCTCCAGCTCCTCCAGTATTTCTATGGCGATGGTTGACTTGTTTCCACACCTATTCTCCATGACTCTGAATATCTCTTCAGCAGTGTTGTAGGTTGATAGCCTGAGCTCCCTTGAAATCTTGTCATCCACACTGTCCAGGAGCTGAATCTTCTTGACTTCAGCTGATCCAGATGGCTCCCCTTGCCTTTGCAGGCTCTCCCAGTCTTTCCTCCATCTGTGATACTCTCTTTTACAGCCCTTGAAGATAGGTAGGGTGGTTGGCTTAATCCTCACAATCGGTGCTGCTGGTGTGGGCAGTGCTCCTTCCCTTGGAGCTCCTGTGGCTGCGGATACCGCCTGCATCTCAATCCGTCGTGCAGTGACAAACTCAGCTTTCCTTAGCTCCAGCCGGTTGTTGATTGCTTTCAGGGCCTTGACTCTGCCATCTAGGTCCCCCTTTTCTGTCGAGGGGACCCATCTCTCCCATGTTGACAGGACTCTGAGGGCCTCCCCTATCCGCTTGTCCAAGAGAGCCAGGTGCACCTCGTAGCCCTCCAGGTTGGCACTTTGAACAGGTAAGCGTTACGCTTTATCACATGTCGTTTCTGCTTCCAGGACTGCATCTGTGAGCTCACTTTGGCCATACCTGGACCACAGGTTATCTTGGACAATGTCTCTTATTTCTTCAAACGTAGCTTGAGTTCCTTTGGCAGCCCTCTCAATGTCGCCCTCTTGTGGCTCTGTGAGAACTTCTCCTTCCTCTTCAGCCAGCAGTCCAATTCTGTAGTCATCATTGGTTGCAAAAACCTCTTTTAAGCAGTCAGAGAGTTTGGTGAACTCCCCCTTTAACTCTGCTTCAACCATGCTGCTTGCCCCTCTGATGATGAAGTTGGCTTGTCTGGTGAAGCTGCTTCTTGCAGTGGTTCTCTCTCTTTTGAGCTGCTGAACCTTCTTCCCCAGAACCTCTTCTGCCATCTTGACCTCTGGGACATGCACAGCTTCTCCTTCTGCATCAACAGCTTTTCTCTGGACGTCTGAAGCCTTTTATCCTCAGATCCAGGCTGCTCCGCTTGGTTTTCAACTGTCAAGTTATGTGGTTTTTTTTCCCCCTTTGGTACCAGTGCTGCCCAAACTTGAAAACGGCTTGAACCTCAACAGAGGACGCTGGGACAACTCGACTTCATATTGCAGATTTTAATGACTTTTTGCTCCAACACATCATCATTTGTAGCATCATCAGAAGTAGGTTGAAAACCAATGGCGTCTCTGGAGTGATTCTTTCACTTGGTTCCCTCTTTTCTAGTTTTAAATGGGCATTCTTCTCCCACTGAAGGAAACTAGTCCTTCCACTGCAAAGAATTTTTTTTCCTCTGCCTATCCCACCCCAAGATGGCATTCACACCTGAATTGCATTGCTGCTCATTACCCCCTGCAGCAATCAACTCTCATCACAGCAGCTCAGGGTTGGCGGCCATCTTGTCACAAATCATACCCCTTAGAATGCATTAGGAAAAATGAACCATCCCCACATTGTATATATATAATATAAATAATATATAATATGAAACAAACATAAATGTAGACATTGTCTTAACAATAACAATATAATTTACTCTGGGCATTGCGCATATGGGCAAGTAGGCAGTTTAAAAAGGTCAAGGTGCAAGATGAGGGTATGTAGCCCTCTCTAATTATATTTTACCTACAATAAATATAGTTAAAATATATATATATATAATCTAATAATCTAAAATCTAATCTAATGTATATAATCAAAAAATGCTAAATAAAATGCTAAATATATGCTCTGATGAAGTAGTATACAGTATACAGATACTGTGCAGTATGCATAGTTCAAGTTCAAGTTTGTTTATTATTTGTCACAACAAAATACAGAACACTTTATGATGAAATGCTTGTTTCTGTATGAGCCCCTGAGAATGTGCTACTGTGCTACATACAGTAAAAAGAAAGTAAGTAAAAAAAGGTAATTAAGAAGTAAGTAAAAAGTAAGTAAAGTGAATATACATATATACAATATACAATACAGAGTAAAATGAGTAACAGTGAGGTAAATGCAGAGGTACAAAACGTAGGGTAGGGTGCAAATGAGGTATGAATGTAGTGCAAGTCTCTTTAATAATGGATAAATATAAAGTGTGTTAAAGTGTCTAAAGTGAGTAAAGTGAGTGGTAAGGTGAGTGTTTGTTTAAAGTGAGTGTGTACATGTGGATGTGTGTGCTGTGAGTGTAGATGATGGGTTGTTACATAGTGTCATTGTCATTGAGCACCATGATGGCCTGGGGATAGAAGCTCCTTCTGAGTCTCTCTGTACTGGCCATGCATAAGGTATGAAGCCATATGAAGCCGTGAAATACTTCATACTTCACACTGTGCTTCAGAGTGTGCACTAACAAGTGATCTTGTGAGTTAAACGGCCTCTTAATCCCAATGTAATGACTTGGCCTGTGAGCAGCATTATAGGTGTTATTAGGCTGCAAACTGTTTTGGTCTTTAAACAGATTTGTTCCTGGAGTCTTGTGAGTGTGGTTACAACAGATCTTCTAAAACAAGCTGATTTTCCAGTTGGACCCTGGAAACAGTCGTGAGTGACAACGCCGCGGTCCACCAGCACTCATTCCGACAGCTCAGCAATGACACAAATTTGTTTTTCTCTCATGGAAATGTGTCGTATGTGAGGATTTACAGCCCTGTGACCATTTAAAAGGGCTTTCCAGACGTCACATGAAACACTTGACCCCCGACCCCTAACCCTAACCCTCTCACAATACATTCACTCTGAGCAGGAATCACAACAGGCTCCATGTGAAAAGAAAGTGGAGAAAAGTTCAAAAGACGTTAGCTGGGAAGTCAACAAACGTGTGTGTGTGTGTGTGTGTGTGTGTGTGTGTGTGTGTGTGTGTGTGCGTGCGTGCGTGTGTGCGTGCGTGCGTGCGTGCGTGCGTGTGTGTGCGTGCGTGTGTCACTGTGTATTAGGGTGGTTACTTTTTGTTAAATAATTTAATTCATTCAAACCTGGTAAGATATTAAAGAGTAACTAAACTGTCTTAGTGGTTGATATTAAAGAGTAGCTAAACTGTCCCAGTGGTTGATATTAAAGAGTAGCTAAACTGTCCCAGTGGTTGATATTAAAGAGTAGCTAAACTGTCCCAGTGGTTGATATTAAAGAGTAACTAAACTGTCCCAGTGGTTTATATTAAAGAGTAACTAAACTGTCCCAGTGGTTGATATTAAAGAGTAACTAAACTAAACTGTCCCAGTGGTTGCTATTAAAGAGTAAATAAACTAAACTGTCCCAGTGGTTGATATTAAAGAGTAACTAAACTGTCTTAGTGGTTGATATTAAAGAGTAGCTAAACTGTCCCAGTGGTTGATATTAAAGAGTAACTAAACTGTCCTAGTGGTTGATATTAAAGAGTAACTAAACTGTCCCAGTGGTTGATATTAAAGAGTAACTAAACTGTCCTAGTGGTTGATATTAAAGAGTAACTAAACTGTCCCAGTGGTTGAGTGGTTTTTCGCAAATGATTAGGCTAATTATTATTATTTGAATGAAAATAAATCTCCTATCCTACTGTAGGCCTTCGACTACATTGTTAATTAGGGCCTAATTATTTCACAGTGGCACAGGATCATTTGCCAATGCTTTTGTTCATTTTCAAATAAAATATAAAACTATAATCGCGTCTTGTTATGTTAATCTTGTCTCATTAGTAGTAGAGGAAATGGCGTCGTTTGTAGCCAAAAATTTATTCTAGCCTTAGGTCAGACCAGGGGACCAGGTTAGGTGGGGCTCGAAAAAATATTTCCAACTACCCAAGATCAAGTTTCAAGTTTGTTTTTTATTTGTCAGAACAAAATACAGGACACTTTATAATGAAATGCGTGTTTCTTATGAGCCCCTGAGAGTGTGTTACATACTGGCTCATGTACATACGACCCTGGCTCATGGGTACGCAACCTATGTGTAATCAACACCAAAACCCTGTGCTCTAACTCAAAAATGCTACTAAACCAAGGAACTACTAATATAACTATAAACTAATGTACTGGTAACCCAACGGACAAGGACTGTAAGAACCTGACAGCTCTTTCACTAGGCACAGACCGTGCATGTGTGTTTCTGGGTCTGCCTTTGAAGCTCCCCAGCAGGTAACCAATCAGCACTAATTGGCTAATTGGCAGCCCTCACCTGCCTGCCCTGGTGAAACAGGAGTGACCAGGCCTCTAGTACATAACACCTCCCCCACCAAACTGGTTGCCCAAGAAGCAACCACTACACAACAACCCATAAACAAAACAAAAAACAACTGTGACCCCTTAGTTGTCAGGGCCTCTACCACCACAGCGATAACGGGTACCACAAACACCGGTACTACGATCGTGAGAGGGCGTCTGCTAGCACGTTGTCCCTCCCACGAATGTGGCGAATATCCAAGTTATACGCCTGGAGGAACAAACTCCATCGCATCAAACGATGATTCGAATTCACCATGCTGCGAAGAAAAACCAAAGGGTTATGGTCTGTATACACAACAAGGGGTAAACTGGAGGATCCCACGTAAACATCAAAATGGTTCAAGGCAAGAACCAAAGCGAGCGCCTCCTTCTCTATAGTAGAGTAGTGCAGTTGATGCCTGTCAAACTTTTTAGAAAAGTAGCACACTGGGTGCTCCACCTCTAATGCATCCTCTTGCAGGAGGACGGCTCCAGCACCGAGGTCACTAGCATCCACTGCCAACTTGAATGGCAGTTGAAAATCGGGAGCTGACAGAACGGGAGCGCTAATCAGAATACCCTTGATGCTCTCAAAAGACTGTTGACAAGTCTCAGTCCACACGAAAGGTACCTTAGGACTGAGCAGATTGGTCAAAGGGGCAACAACAGAAGCAAAGTTCCTACAGAAACTCCTATAGTACCCTGCCATACCTAGGAAGCGCTTTAACTCCCGCCTGGTGATGGGAGCAGGGAAGCCCACTATAGCCTCCACCTTAGCTGTAACGGGGCACACATGCCCACGTCCAACCACCTTACCCAGGTAGGTAACCGTGGCCTGTCCAAATTCACATTTCGCAAGGTTAACTGTCAAGTTAGCATCACCCAACCGCTTGAACACTTCGGCCAGATGCTCCACATGTTGTGACCAAGAGGAACTGTGGATAACCAGGTCATCCAGATATGCCTCACAGAACGCTACCCCGCCCAGGACCTTGTTCACTAGCCGCTGAAACGTCGCTGGGGCATTTCGCATGCCAAAGGCCATCACTGTATACTGGCAGAAACTCTCTGGTGTGACAAAAGCGGATATCTCACGTGCTCGCGGAGTAAGCGGAACCTGCCAGTATCCCTTTAGCAAATCCAATTTACTTACAAAGGCTGCTGAACCCACCCGATCGATACAGTCGTCCATCCGAGGCAGAGGGTACGAGTCCGGCTTGGTTACTGTATTAACTTTACGGAAATCAGTACAGAACCGATGAGTGCAGTCTGGCTTATCAACAAGCAGGCAGGGGGAGCTCCACGCACTAGAACTGGGCTCCGCAATGCCATGTCTCAGCATATAGTCTACTTCCTTACTCAAGATCCTTCGTTTTTCCGGATTCACCCTATAGGCATGTTGCTTAATTGGTCCTGCACTACCAACATCAATGTCATGCTCGAGTACATTAGTACGACTAGGGACATCAGAAAACAAACGTGTATGCTGTCTAAGTAGGCGCACCACATCCGTACGCTCAGGAAGTGGTAAGTACGACAGGTGTGAGTCCAAGTCACCTAGTATCTGGGTGTTTGGCAACCGGCCCTGAGAAATCTCCTTCGACACAGAACACAATAGGAGATGCAGAAACTGTTAGAACAGCCACAGGCTTGACCCCTGACTGGTCAACCTGAGCCCTATCATTGTACGCCTTCAACATATTGACGTGACATAATCTACTCTTGCGCCTGCGGTCGGGAGTTTTAATCAAGTAGTCGACCTCACCAACTTTGCGCTCAATGGAGTATGGCCCACTGTATTTAGCCTGTAATGCAGACCCAAGAATAGGCGAGAGAACCAACGTGTCCCGGTGAGAACACCCTATGTCGGGCCCGCCTATCATACCACACCTTCATTTTTCCTTGGGCTACCTTTAGGTTCTCTTTCGCTAGTTCACATGCTCTACTAAGCTTAAGCCTGAAGTCACACACATAGTCCAACAAATTAGTAGAGGAAGGAGTCTGGTCAGCCAACCACTTTTCCTTCAGCAGTTTCAAAGGACCCCTCACTGTGTGGCCGAACACCAGCTCAGCCGGGCTGAATCCAAGAGACTCCTGGGTTACCTCCCTAGCAGCAAACAGAAGCAAAGGGATTCCATCATCCCAGTCTTTGTCGAACTCCGTACAATATGCCCGCAGCATTGTTTTGATAGTCTGGTGAAATCTCTCCAGCGCCCCCTGGGACTCTGGATGATAGGCAGAGGAAGGGCAATGTTGGATAGACAACTGCTGGAGGACCTGAGCAAAGAGACGGGACATGAAGTTAGACCCTTGATCTGATTGAATGACCTTTGGTAGGCCAAAAGTCGAAAAAAACCTAACCAGAGCTTTGGATATAGCTGGGGCTGTGATCTTGCGTAAAGGAATGGCTTCAGGAAAACGGGTCGCTGCACACATAATAGTCAAAAGGTACTGGTTCCCTGTCTTAGTTCGAGGGAGGGGACCAACACAGTCAATGAGGATCCGCTCAAAAGGTTCCCCAACGGCAGGGATAGGCTGCAGAGGAGCCTGAGGGATCTTCTGGTTTGGTTTACCAACCACCTGACACACATGGCACGAGCGACAATATTGTGCCACATCTGACTTCAAACCAGGCCAACAAAAATGTCTCAGCACACGGTCATAAGTCTTCCTGACCCCCATGTGACCAGCAAGATCATGATCATGTGCTAGATGCAGTATATCAGGACGATACACGGCTGGAACAACAATCTGAAACACACTGCCCCAGTCATCCAGACTGGACAGGTTAGGTGGTGTCCACTTTCTCATGAGCACGTCATTGCTAACAAAGTATCCTTGAGACGTATCTACCATTTCATCCTCTAAAACCGCCTCTTCCAAGAGGGACGACAAGGAGACATCCTTGTTTTGCTCTAGTACCAACTGCTCATGAGACGGTATCACCTTACCAAAACCCTCATCAGGGCCACTTTTCAACTCAACAAAGAACGTGTCACTAAGTGTCATATCACCATCTAAGTTAACAACCTCATGGGTGTCACATTTGACCTTTGACATTGCACGTGTTACCGCACACACAGGAAACACTCCTGGATGCTTCTGTGCGAGCTCATCAGGAACCTCAGAAACTACAGGGACGGGAATTACAACTGGAGTAGCCAGCACTTTGCCACCGGCCAAATCGTTCCCTAGAATGAAGGACACCCCCTTTATGGGAATGTGAGAACACACTCCTACGACAACATTGCCTGATACTAAGGGAGAGTTTAGCGAGACCTCATGCAAAGGAGTATTCACAAAGCCTCCTCCAAAGCCCTGAACAATGGCACCGGAATGCAATGAAGAATCTTCCGAAAATGGCAAAATCCCATCCAGAATGAGAGACTGGAAAGCTCCTGTATCTCTCCATATTGTAATAGCCTGCCTTGATCCTAATTCACCAACCAGTGAAACAAATCCCTCCATCCTAAATGTTGAGGAGCCCTCTAGCTCCCTGTCTGCACCTTTGATACTTCGCACCCCACCCTCTAATGTCGGCATAGGTGTCCTGTCTATGATTTCTACCAGAGCCACAGTTTTTACATTTTTCTGCTTAAGCACAGGGCATCCAGCAACGATATGACCAGGCTCCTTACAGTAAAAACAGATAACCCCCTCTGGGAATGCACTAGCAGAGCCACCTTGCCTAGGAGTCGAAGTAAACCGACCAGCAGACACGGGTGCCGGGAACCGGCTCCCCTGAGAAGGACGCCTACTACCCCTGGACTCCACACGGCCCTCCTCTACAAAGACAGACTTGTGTGTTAACACAAACTCATCAGCCAAGACAGCAGCGTCGGCTATCTTCGATACCTTATGCTCATTTAGATGTGTGGAAACGTTATCAGGAACACACCTCTTAAATTCCTCTAGGAGAACCAACTGTCTGAGCTGCTCCCTTGACTCTGCTTTTTGCGAGGTGCACCACCGGTCAAACAGGTTCTCCTTCTCTTTTCCAAATTCAACATAAGACTGCCCCTCCTGCCTACGATAACCTCTAAAACGCTGACGATAGGCCTCTGGGACCAACTCATAAGCCCTCAATATGGAAGCTTTAACAAGTTCATAATCAGCGCTCTGTTCAAGGGACAGAGCAGTGTAGGCTTCTTGTGCCCTACCAACCAAAACACATTGTAGCAGCAGTGTCCAGGCGGTATCAGGCCACTTCAATGTGGTTGCCACCCTTTCGAAAAGGGGAAAATATCTTTCCACGTCTTTCTCAAAAAATGGTGGCACCATCCTAATATTCCTGCCTACATCAAACCCGGAACGTGACTCTGGATGCAGAGCACCCGCCTGCAAGGCAGCATACTTATATTCAAGCTCCTTCTGTGCACGCTCGTGCTCCAGCAACAGTTGTTTCTCCTTAAACTCACGCTCATGCTCACGCTCCTCTTTCCTCTCTCTCTCCTTAAGCTCACGCTCCTCTTTACTCTCTCTCTCCTTAAGCTCACGCTCCTCTCTCCTCTCCTCACGCTCTCGCTCTAGCTGCCTCTCCTTAAACTCCAACTCCCTAATCCTCCACTCACCCTCTACACCAGGTAATAGCGGAGACGCGCCAGACGATGGAGGCTCCTCCACCCTCTCCTCAAGCACCTGTCCCCTAATGAGCAAAACCCGCAAAGCACCCAAGGCAGATGGTTTCAAACGTTTCTCACTGGGAGTAAGCTCGACCTTGTAGTGCACAGCAAGCTCGAGCAGTTGTTCTTTGGAAAATTTGTCTAATAAGTCATGAGACGGGCGATCAACAAAGTCCCTGATGGAAGCCATTGTCACTGAACTAGACACCCCAAGCTACACACCCAACCTCACAGACACGAAGAACCACTAACGAACCACTGAAGAACAACGAAGAACCACTGAAGAACCATGAATAATGCTAATTGCCAACAATAACAACCAGAATGGAACACGGTGGAAATGTGAGCTCTACGGAGCGCACCTTTCCAGGTTGCACAAACAACCAAAAAAAAAAAAAATAAAAAAACACACCCACCCTAAATAGACGTGTCATACACGCAGGGTGTTAGGTGCTACCAGGTATGCTCACCAAACACTTAAACAAACAAAATAAATCCAACAAAATTTTCCAAACAGGTGCGCCTTCTAACCTGATGTGACCACATATGCTTCTACGTCTAAACTGCAGAAAACCCCGGCCTACCACATGTCTACCCTAAGAAACACTAAATCAAGCCCTACCACACTACCTGTGTTTCCTGGCCGCCCTAACCTACCTACCCTTAAACTAATGCCCTGTAGACCTAACTTTCTTCAACCACACCTGCTACCAGTCAAAGATCATATACAATCATTTCATTGACCGCCCCAGGAGTACGTGGTGCACCGGACGCTAACCCACAACCAGAAAATAATGTCCCTATCTACATGTGGTGCCTACTAAACTATATATTTTAACAGCATAAGTAGTCACATCAAATTACAAACAAATACGGCATACTCACCTGTTTGATGAAAATGGCTCAGCCCCCACGTTACACCATGTGTAACGAACACCACCCAAACCATAACATGATGACACCCCGTGCAACACAAAAAAAAAAATCACCAAACAAAGTTCTAGGGGTAAAAGATCCCGGACGAGCGCCCAATTGTTACGACCCTGGCTCATGGGTACGCAACCTATGTGTAATCAACACCAAAACCCTGTGCTCTAACTCAAAAATGCTACTAAACCAAGGAACTACTAATATAACTATAAACTAATGTACTGGTAACCCAACGGACAAGGACTGTAAGAACCTGACAGCTCTTTCACTAGGCACAGACCGTGCATGTGTGTTTCTGGGTCTGCCTTTGAAGCTCCCCAGCAGGTAACCAATCAGCACTAATTGGCTAATTGGCAGCCCTCACCTGCCTGCCCTGGTGAAACAGGAGTGACCAGGCCTCTAGTACATAACAATACAGTAAAGAGAAAGTAAGTAAAAAGTAGGTAAAGTCAATATACATATATACAATATACAATACAGAGTAAAATGAGTACCAGTGAGGTAGAATGCAGAGGCACAAAACTTGGGGTAGGGTGCAAATGAGGCATTGAATGTGGTCCAAGTCTCTTTAATAATAGATAAATATAAAGTGTGTTAAAGTGTCTAAAGTGAATAAAGTGAGTGGTAAGGTGAGTTGTTTGTTTAAAGTGAGTGTGTGCATGTGGATGTGTGTGCAGTGTGTGTAGATGATGGGTTGTTACATAGTGGGGCCTGATTGAAAAGGTTTGGGAACCACCGCCCTTACCGTAACGTAGAGTGCCGTCCGGCGCGCGTGATGCCGATGCCGTTGCCGCTGACGGGGGAGGGCAGGGAGCCTCCTCCGTGCAGGTCCTCGATGGAGCGGCTCCAAGCCTTGGACTTCATGTCCATCATGTTCTCTGGGTTGTTCTCCAAGCAGTCGCCATCAAACCTGAGGAGAGTTGAAGAACCCAGGGTCACTCAGTGAAGAATCTGTTACTTAAAGGAATATAGTGACATCTTTGGCACCTTGCATGGTCACCTCTGTGGTTCTTGTATAGTGTGGTTCTTGTATAGTATAGTTTAGATATAGCAAGTATAGCATAAAGATATAGGGTAAAACTGTATATTGTATAGTAGTGTACATAGGACCCAGTGCCTTAAATCCGTAGCTAACATTGTATTGTATTTGTATATTGTATCTCAGGAATTTAGCATGTCTATTTTATCATGCCCATTTTATGTCTGTTTTATTACCTGTTTTTGTATGTTTATTTTATTATTAGTATTATTGCACAATCAAAGCGGGCATGGCCACCCGCATTTCACTGTATGCCGTCGGTGTGTGAATGTGTGAGTGAATGGGTAAAATGTGAGGAACAAATTGTAAAGCGCTTTGGATAAAAGCGCTATATAAATGCAGCCCATTTACCATATTGATTTATTTAGTTGGTTGCTGTTATTCACCAGACTCTTTTCATATTGTGGAGAAATGTTTCTAGATTTTTTTTCTTCAGTTTCCCTAAAATGGAATGTTAGCATTCCTTGTGAGGATTCCTTCCAGCTTAGCAGTGCCCCATTGGTTTGAATGAGGAATCTTAGCATTGTTAGCATTCCCCATTGAGCAGTCCTTCCAGCTAGCAGTGAACCATTGGGTTCAATTAGGAATGCTAACAATGCTAACATTCCTTTTTAGGGAAGCTGAAGGCCGAATGTAGGAACTCACTCAAACGTCCTACCCTTGCGATGCTCGGGTTAGGGCTAGCTCTACTAAGCTACATAGAATGAATGAATGAATGAATACGTTTATTTTTTAACATGTATTCTCCATATTCCTCCAAACAAATCACAGTATCTAGCTCCGTCAAACAGAACAATCATAATAAGAAATTATGTTAGTAATATAAGTAATATAATTAGTTGACATGTTAAAAAAAGGAGTAGAGGGATAAGCTTATTGATCCCTACCCCCTTACATTTACATTTGTTCTTCCATTAATTTGACTAGATATAACATAATTTAGTATAATACATTATAGAATATACTTTTACTTATAGTACAAAAAGATAAAAACTTGATTCGCTTGACAGCACTCAATACAATACAACACTATAACACAATATAACATAACTTTGTTTATCCGCATTACTAATTTCTGTATTTCTCTAATGTGTATTTCTTAAGCTGCTTTTTAAATTGTGCCATATGTTTACTCAGTTTGATGTATTGGTGTATACATAGGACCACATGGACTTCTTTAGTCTCGTCTTGTTCATAAAGTCAGATAATACGTTGGTCTTAATAAGACCACAGTCCATCCATATGAACCCCTAACCAAGTTTAATTTGACAAATGATCAAAGTTTCATAAAAATCACATTTTTAATGTGAGAAATTATTAAAAACATGAAGTGTTATATTTATTATTATTTTACATAATTATTTTCCATCTGGCTAACTGAGTAGGCCCACTTCTGCTTCCTGATGTAACCGCAAGGGAACTATAAAAGAAGGAAGGGTCATCACTTCACTGTGTAGCGCAGGTTGAAGTGTGGAAACTTTCAGTTCAGCCGACATCGAGTCAAATGGGATCAGCCGTCTCCTCGTTTATGAGCCGTCATTTAAACAGGTTATTACCTCGGATGTCAGAATCATCAGCAATTTGTTGCATTGTTAACTAGCCTCTTAACTGGCGCCCCCAAAAGTGGCAATTTTTTTTACTTGAACTTGAGGACTGCATACTTTTTTTGCAAACCAAAAAAATACTATACTTATACTTATAGCACATGCATGAGCCAAGACGTGTTGCATATCCAAGCACTCTTCTATTTTCAAGGAGCACAATTTTATTACCGGGTCTCTGCAAATCCAAACTATATTTGGCATCAGTATATCAATAACATATTGTTGGGGAAAATATCCCAATGTTAAAAGAACACGCCAACATTTTGGGAATTTAGCTTACCGTCTTCTCCAGAGAGAGACAAGAAGATAGATACCAGTTTTCTCTCTGTGCGTTCAGTAGAAAGCTATCTGGCTGCACGTTAGCTCAGCATGTTCCTTTAAGTGTGGGGAGGGGGGGGGGGGGCTTTCAGCCTGAGGGGGAGCTGTGGTCGAGCTCCAACGGCTCACCTCCTCGTTTGGGAATAGCACCGGCACATGACCGCAGCAGGCTGCAGAGAGTGGCCCGATCAGCCCAACGCACAATTGGACGTGGGCTTCCTCCCACTCTCTCCAGGACATTTACACCAGGCGTTGCAGGGCCAAGGCTAAGAGAATAGTCACAAGACTCTAGTCACCCTAACAACTGCCTCTCTGCACTGCTGTGGTCAGGCCGGTACAGAGAGACTCGAAAGCAGCTTCTATATCCCCAGGCCATCAGGATGCTTAATGACTATGTAACACTAACCCATCCAACTACATTCACTTTAGACACTTTAAACACTTTTAACACTACACCATAATTTTATCTATTTATTACAAAAGATTTGCACTACATCCATGCCTCATTTCTTATTTATTTTGTATTTGTTTTGCATTTTGTACCTCATTTTGTACTTTATTTTGTACTTTAGTTTGTATATTGTATATTTTGTATAGTGGTTGGACTTTATTCTTTTTACTGTATGCAGCACATTCTCAGGGGGCTCATACAGAACCAAGCAGTTCACTGTAACGTACCTTATATGTGACAAATAAAACAAAACTTGAAACTTGAACTCGAAACGGGAACCACAGGGGCCACGTGGAGGCAGAGAGTAATGGTTACCCCGCGTTTCTGGGGGTAACCATTAAGAGACGAGGCTGACACGGGACCCATAATGATAATAATAACCACACGGGCCGGTGGGAGAATAGCGAATTAAACATGTTTAACTGCGTGGCTTGCCCCGACCCTGAATGGGGACCTTGTGAGTAATAATCACACCATCATCAAACCTATGAATAGAAGCCTATGGTTTGTTGTACCACACAGAGCAAACGTGTCCCGGGTGGCCGAGTGACTCAGTGTTTCTGACGGATCGGCTAGCGGGCGGGCGGGCGGCGCTGGCTCGCGGTGGCGTGGCGATGCATGAGCGAGCCGGCAGAATGGTAGCATTGTGTGCATTGTGTCTGGCCCCGGCTGCAGCGTGTGGACCAGGGTGTGTGTTGTGTGTCTCTGCAGCGTGTGGAGGACCAGGGTGTGTGTTGTGTGTCTCTGCAGCGTGTGGACCAGGGTGTGTGTTGTGTGTCTCTGCAGCGTGTGGACCAGGGTGTGTGTTGTGTGTCTCTGCATTGTGTGGACCAGGGTGTGTGTTGTGTGTCTCTGCAGCGTGTGGATCAGGGTGTGTGTTGTGTGTCTCTGCAGCGTGTGGACCAGGGTGTGTGTTGTGTGTCTCTGCATTGTGTGGACCAGGGTGTGTGTTGTGTGTCTCTGCATTGTGTGGACCAGGGTGTGTTGTGTGTCTCTGCAGCGTGTGGACCAGGGTGTGTGTTGTGTGTCTCTGCAGCGTGTGGACCAGGGTGTGTGTTGTGTGTCTCTGCAGCGTGTGGACCAGGGTGTGTATTGTGTGTCTCTGCATTGTGTGACTTACGTGACGGCATACTGTGCAAAAGAAAGGTACTCCACCAGCACGTCCAGACCTTTGTTCTCCTCGTTTAGGAACTCCCTCACCCACCTGAGGGGAGACAGAGAGAGAGAGAGAGAGAGAGAGAGAGAGAGAGAGAGAGAGAGAGAGAGAGAGAGAGAGAGAGAGAGAGACAGAGACAGAGACAGAGAAGACGATTTCAGTCAAATGACAGGACATTGAACAACACAACAATACACGTCCATACAATTTGTCAGCAAAATGAGAGATGCCTTGTGAACACAGTGTTCTGTGTTTCCCCACAGTCCAAGGCTACATGTAGGGGGACAGGGACAGGGTAGCTTCTCTCTGGACTATACTCATTTCCTACTAACGATGTTGTCAATCAGATTCAGTCGTCCCTCAGTTTCTCAGCACAATCTCTGCCTCCTACTGGAAACCCGGCTAGTCACTCACACGCTCACAGCCTAGGGCTGGGCGATAAAACGATAACGATAATTATCGCGATATATTTAGCTGGTCGGTAATACAAATAATAATCAATCATTTTTATTTTTTATTATTATTGTGACCTGCAACAGGGCAGCTTTAAAACCAGAGACAGTAGACAGAATTGTCTTTCTTGCCTACAACTTAAAGTAATGGCTTTGCTTGTCCAAATGACAATACTGACCAAATTGAGATTTATTTTTCTCTTGTCCATTTATTTGGTTTGCTTTGTAATTTAAAATACAGTTTGAAACCGTCTGTACACAGTAGGCTATGTGTGCTAGCAGAGCTAGTCTCCAGTCGCGAGTCACGGTGCACATTTGGTGGTTTGTCCACCAAAAAAGTGCCAAAAGATAGAAAAGAAACTAGCAGAGCCAGAACTGTTTAACTCCCCTGGAGCCACAGCCAGCAGAGAAACCCGTTTACTTTCGCTTTCAAACCAGCTGCAGCCTGAGAACTGGAGTGTGAGGGGCTGCAACACTAAAGATGGGGGCATCAACAAAGAATTGCTGCAAAATAAACATACATTTGTTGTTTAAATAATAATTGAAATATATATTTTTTAATACTAATAAAAATATCGATAATTATCTATATCTAGTGATATGACATTTTTTATCGTGATAAAAATTTTGGCCATATGGCCCAGCCCTGACACGCCCCCTGGAAGCAACGGCCCAATGTCCCAGCGTCCCGGAGACGAGACAGATCGGGTCCGGGACAGTAGGTGAATGAAAGTCAAAATTCATATACAAAAACACATTTGTTGGGTGATTTGGATCATCAGGACGGTTGTAATCAGATCCACAGCCAGCCGTGGGAAGAGGATGCAACACAGAAAACCAACGTTCTGTCTCAGAGGCAAGATTATCCACATTGAAAAGAGCCACAGGCCAAGATATTCATACTCAGTGACTCTCTATACAAGAGGAGATATATCTGCACATTATCAGAGTCAATATTTCTGGCTCTACAACATGTTATTGTGGCACTTTGAGAAATCTATTCGCGGCGGGCCCTGATACAGTGATGGGCCGCCACAAATAAATCTGTATTTTATCCCTTTCACTACCACACTACAGAAGGTTAACATTTCACTACCACACTACAGAAGGTTAACCTTTCACTACCACACTACAGGCGGTTAACAGTCTGTAGTGTGGTAGTGAAAAGGATAAAATACAGATTTATTTGTGGCGGCCCATCACTTTTCTGTAGTGTGGTAGTGAAAGGGTTAACCTTCTGTAGTGTGGTAGTGAAAGGGTTAAGCAATAACACAGGAGATGGATTGCTCCAGTTAGTATATATCTCCTGGTTATTGGCACCAGGGCACTGGTAGGAGCCAGACAGAGGCAGAGCTCCGGTATATATCTCCTGGTTATTGGCACCAGGGCGCTGGTAGGAGCCAGACAGAGGCAGAGTTCTTCAGATCAGCACCAATAAACCATCATGGATGACCTTGAGTGTGTTATTACTTTTCACAGTCTTATGCAGAAAATTGAATCGACATTCCACTGTCAAACTCTGTCCAAAGAGGACGTCAACTAACCTGCTACCTACCTATACTACTCATATTATCTTCCCTTAAACATAAATACATATTTAATAAATACTATTATATAATTTTTTGTCTCTTGGAAGAGTTGGAAAAAAATTGTTGAAAAAAGTTTCTTTCAAACTAATTTGGTTGCGGAGGTCCAGATCTGGTACAGCACTGGTACAACACTGTTTTGGGGGTTTTATACTAAATCAGGGCTCTACGCTAACCTTTTTCACTAGGGGCACAGGTGCTCCTAAATGAAAAAAATTAGGAGCACACAAAGAAATTTAGGAGCACCCAAAAATATTTAGGAGCACAGTGAAATGTATATTTGTACTGTGCGTGCATGTGCAAACGGGAACGGGACACACATCTGTGCAATAGCACATACCACCAAAATCACTGGCCCACTGTGTGCGTGTGTGTGTATCATCTGCGTGTGCAAACGGGAATGGGACACAGACATTTGAACTATTAATAAGTGATTAATGCCTACTGTGGCAAAGTTGTAGCCAACAACTAGGCCTAATAAGAAAGGCAGTGACATTGAACAAAAAGCAGACACTGGCATTACCACCAGGGCCATCAGTAGAGGGGGGATCTAGTGTTGCTCTTCTAGAAAAATAATCCTTTCAGGGTTGCCTATTGAAATACTGTACACCTCCAGTACAGAAACATTGTTTATGAGTTTGCGTGTCAGGTAGACCATTGATTGACAGTCGATTCTGCCAATTACGACGTCACACCGCTGCTTGCACTCTGGCCGTCCGGCGCTGCAGCTGGACCCTATTGCCCACCTCTGCGGTTGATAACGCTAGCCAAGTTAGCTGTACACACATACACAGTGGGCCAGTTACTTTGGTGTAGGGGTGTAACAAAGCATCGCAATGCATCGATCCTACTTTGCAATATTTACAAAACATGACATTGTTTTCGAACTCTAGCCATGGGGAAATGTTTAGCCAATTCACATTTGTATGTCTTCCCTCAGGCATGCATTCGTCATGGGACGGGGTTGCACTCCGTGCAGGGTCAGATAAGTACTCGCTATAAGTACCCACCTGGGCTACTTTGCATATCAATATAGCGCCGGTCGTCAGGTGTGTTAAATACGTTCTCAGATACATTCACACCTAACTTGTTGTGAATGACATGTGTTACATTCCATTCGTAGAGGCAATTAGGCACTGTCTGTAGTCTGTGCTCAAGCGAGGGGATATTTATGCGCATTTGCGGGAGTGCGCGCATTTGCGGGAGCGCGCGCACGCGCCGGGAGCGCGCGTGCACGTGGCGCCATTAGGTGCGTGCAACCCCAGTTGATTTCAGGAACGCACGCCTGTCTTCCCTCCGGCTCCAGTGGGTGTAGCTTCGCTAGCTACAGTGGGTACATTGGGTGCTACAGTGGGGGTAGTAGTGGGTGTAGCCTCGCTAGCTTGGCCAACTTCGCTAGCATGCTGGCTAGCGTCAGTATCTTGGTTAACGTTAACTATCACCTCTGTAACATGAGCTGCCTCGCCTGACTTCTCATTCTCCGGTATCTTTCGCGCAAAATAAAAATGAATGGGCTTCGACATGGCTGTGGCTGTATTGTCTGACTCAGACAGACGCTGATCATTACTTTCAGTTTCCAGTCGCGTGACCACAGGAAACTCTACTGTGATTGGAACATTTATGCGGCTGTGAACTGTGGGACTTGTAGTTTTTTAACAATTCTCGCAGCGGAGAAAAAAAAGAACGAATGAGGCTGTAATCTGCACTCGCACACCGTGCGAGTAATTGATTTTTAAGGTTCGCACACACATATTTTTAGGGGCATATGCGAGCAATATGGTCGCACTGTAGAGCCCTGTAAATATGTGTTCCCTGTTGCTATGCAAGGTACCAGTTCCTATACTGTTGTTATACTACTGATCCAACCTAACCTGACCTAACGCAACTCAAACCAACCCAACCTAACCTGACCTAACACAACCTGACCCAACCTAACCTGACCTGACCCAACCTGACCTAATGCAACCCAACCTGACCTGACCTAATGCAATCCAACCTGACCTGACCTAACGCAACGAACCCAACCTGACCCAACCTGACCTGACCTAATGCGACCCAACCTGACCTGACCTAATGCGACCCAACCTGACCTGACCTAATGCAACCCAACCTGACCTGACCTAATGCAACCCAACCTGACCTGACCTAACCCAACCTAACCTGACCTAACCCAACCTGACCTGACCTAATGCAACCCAACCCAACCCAACCTGACCTAACCCGACCTGACCTAATGCAACCCAACCCAACCTGACCTAACCTAACGCAACCCAACCTGACCTAATGCAACCCAAGTTCCCAACCTGACCTGACCTAATGCAACCCAACCCAACCTGACCTGATGCAACCCAACCTGACCTAATGCAACCCAACCTGACCTAACCTAATGTTATGCAACCCAACCTGACCTGACCTAATGCAACCCAACCTGACCTGACCTGACCTAATGCAACCCAACCTGACCTGACCTAATGCAACCCAACCTGACCTAATGCAACCCAACCTGACCGAATGCAACCCAACCTGACCTGACCTAATGCAACCCAACCTGACCTGATCCAACCTGACCCAACCCAACATAATGCAACCCAACCCAACCTGACCCAACCCAACCTAATGCAACCCAACCTGACCTAACCTAACACAACCCAACCTAACGCAACCCAACCCAACCTGACCTAATGCAACCCAACCTGACCTAACACAACCCAACCTGACCTAATGCAACCCAACCTGACCTGACCTAATGCAACCCAACCTGACCTGACCTAATGCAACCCAACCTGACCTGACCTAATGCAACCCAACCCAACCTGACCTAATGCAACCCAACCTGACCTAACGCAACCCAACCTGACCTAATGCAACCCAACCTGACCTAATGCAACCCAACCTGACCTGACCTAATGCAACCCAACCTGACCTGACCTAATGCAACCCAACCTAACCTGACCCAACCCAACCTAATGCAACCCAACCTGACTCAACCCAACCTGACCTAATGCAACCCAACCTGACCTAACCTAACGCAACCCAACCTGACCTAACACAACCCAACCCAACCTGACCTAATGCAACCCAACGCAACACAACCTGACCTAATGCAACCCAACCTAACCTAACCTGACCCAACCCAACCTGACCTGACCCAACCTAACCTAACCTGACCCAACCCAACCTAACCTGACCCAACCCAACCTGACCTGACCTAATGCAACCTAACCTAACCTGACCTAACCCAACCTGACCTAATGCAACCCAACATGTATTATTTGAACGGCTTAAGGCTATATCTGTACTTGATGTTTGTTTGTTGTGTTGCATATTTGAAATAAACTTCAATCAATCAACCAATCAATCAATGTTGACAATAAGATAACAATTTAATTACACTGGCCATATCATTTAACATGGAATGTTAATGTTAGGACTGTTATCACATTGATGGTGTTTTAGTGCACCCTCTCTCACCAGAGCCAAGTAACTCTCAGTATGTTGAGGGCGGCATGGCCTTCTGTTGATTGAAAGGTGATAGTGTAGTTCTGTATCATAGTCGGTTCCGCTCTGCGTCACTCATGCACTGTCCTCGCACACGTGCACGCGCACTGAATAAAGACCACAATGTACCTTTATATCCCAATATTTGTCTGACCACACCCCTATCAGCTCACCTACATAAGCAGGTGTGTGGTCACCTGCTCTCCTCCTTTCTCGCTTTCACCACAAGGAAGTGCCTCGGTAGATCCCCACTTGACGTGAATGTGATAGTAGGAGAAGAGTTGGAAAACAAGAGATACGTTGACATCATATTTTTATTTTCTCTCTCACTATATTCGAGAAAATACGGCGATATTGTCTTCGTTACTGGAGTGTCTGGAAGATGATGATCATTCTAAAAATCCTCCACCGGTTTTCGTATTGGGAGTTCGCGCCGCTACATGCCTTCCAACTGCAGTCCTTGCTGTGTGCTGGTTGCGGTAAAGGCACAGCTGGACTGTAGGACGCGCCGCTGTTGTGAGAAGCGGTGGGTTCCAGGTTTGGTGAGTAATGTTTTGCTTGCGAGCTCCACTTGTCTGTTAGTGCTATGGGGGCTAGCTGACAATGTTTATGAAAACCGGCCCCAGACTAGGGTCCTTTGTTCAGTCTCTTAGGCGACGGCGGAAGACCTTGGTCTGAAGCCCATTATAGTTAACTAGTGGGCCACGACCAATAACACTGGTGATCCCTGTGTTTTCTGGACGAGTGGATGTTTCTCTGTCACCGTGAGGCCCCTTCTTTCATATACAAATGAGAGTATTCCCTCACGAGGAAATATGGGCATGGATGTTCGTTAGCGGAAGATATGTGTTCAAGTCAGCTACAGCCCAGTTGGGTATTGTGCTGGCTCCGTCGGGTGTTGGTAAAATCACCGTTGTAAAACTGTGTTAACATCTTGTTTATCTTTTCTCTTAAAGAGTGAGGAGGGTTTCAGAACGGCGGCCTGTCGGAGTGTGACTTGTTGTATCGTTGTGTACGAGTTCAGGTGGTGGCTGCTTAGCTTGCGTGCTAGTTGTGGCCTACTGTGTTAGCCAGTCAGCTGTTAGCTGCGGCGCTAGCTCGCCTGTTGTGTCACTAGGCTAGGTAAACGTTAGCTTGCTGCTTTCGGCCGAGAGCGGCCGTTAGCTTAATGCTACACTGTTGAACGTGCTGTGACGGTAACATGTTTTTAACACTCTTGACTACGACGTCATCTTTGACAGAGGATGTTCGTCGAACCTGCCCTGAGCCAGGCCGGCGAGGGCTGCGTCAACAAGGAGCACCGTAGCGGCGGGTTGGAGCAGCGAGCTGCCCGTGTCGTCAAACACAGGAGGCTGTGTTACTTCGGTGCCATGTTAGAGACTGCAGTTTCGCTTGATCTGCGCTCAAGGTAGGCAAGGTCCTGACCAGGCCTTGAACACTTCTTCTTGCTTTCCCTTCTAAATGTTTTGTAAATAACGATGTTTTCCAAAACGAGTGTTGCTGCGCTACATTTAGGATACGACGCGAGTTATGTGTGAACTGTTTTGTCACTGGTATTTAGCTTCTCCATGCAAATCGGGTTGTTTGTTACAGATGTGAAAATGATCTGGTTTGTTGTGTTGAGAAACATCATGTGTGTTTATGTACTGTGTACTCACAACTAAGGGGGTTAAACTAACCTATAAAGCTATGCTTAGTGACATATGAGTAAAGAATGGTTCTTTTCTCAGCCTGTAATGACAATGAACAGTGTGTTCACACATTAACATATTAAGGGTAAAGTAGGAGGGTTGTGTTTCCCCCCGGTTCCCTGGGGACTTCTTCATCCTCCTCTCAGACATGTTGTTACACTATATTGTGTCACTGTGTGGTAGGGATACGATGTAACCCTTAGCTTGATTGCTGAGGTTGTGCTAAAACTGCTTGAGGAACTTTATTTTCCTAAAAGAAAAGATTGTTTGGTCGCTTTCGTGTGTGCTTAGCAAGGCCTGTGGCCGATACTAATCGAGAATTATGTATTCTCTCATTATGAAAAACGGCGTTCCTCTGTAGTGTTTTTGCCATTTTTTGTAGGTGATGATGGGTTGTGTGTGTCGTGTGACCTGCAACTGGGTTGGGCTGGCCACAGAAGCACATGTGTACGTTTGGTACCGGGGCTCTTGGAGGGCCCTCTCTATTCTGTGTTTTTTCCTTAGTAAAAATCAGATAGCAGGTTAGCACATGCGCTGTGTGAAGCTGTTAGACGCTTCATGGAGCTGACTATGACTGCGTCATACTCTTTTTGTCATTACATTGTATCATGGGTTTGGGGTCGTAAAGGGGTGAACTGGTAACCTTTCCTCCCCCTTTTTTCTGTTGGTCAGGGGTAAACCCACCTGTCCTTCAAGGTTCCTGTCACGTTGCGGTTCGGCACGTTACAGGGTGAGGGGGGGGGGGGGGGGGTTTCCTGGTCCCACGCCCTGGAATATTTGGCGTGTGCACCGCAGAAATTCCCCCGCCATAGAGTACGTCACTGTGCGCGTCTCTGTTGGTAGGACTTCCGTGTGCTGTTCAGGTCCATATGATGGATCTGTTTCGGGGGGTGGTCAGGGCTCCTCCTCACGAAGCTCCCATTCGGGCCTTCTGTGAGTTGGGACTCTCCTTCCATGTGAGGGAGCCTCCTCAGAGTACAGAGCCTCCTCCTCAGATTGATAAGGTGAGTGGAACCTCAAGAAGGAGTCCTACTCTATTGTGTGTGTATTCGATTCAATTCAATTATTGAGTGTGTATGGGTTCAGTGCCTCCTCCCCGGAGAGCCCTAAAACCAAACTTTTACATGGCTCAAGGTGCAATATATTCTTTTCAATCTGTACAGCTCGCGTGGGAAGTCTCTCTGGGGATTTCCGTCTCCTCTCTATGGGAGGGTGGTGGGATGTAAAAATGTAAAAAAAAATTACCCCCGGCTGTGTAGACTGGGATACATACTGTTGGTGCTTCCTTCTTTTCTTTTAAAAAGAGTTGGAGTTAGGAAGTATCACACCCCTCTTGTCGTTCCCCTGGGCGCCTTGGGGATTCAATGACAGGTCTAAATAGCCTGTTCATTGATGTGGTTGTGTCCCGATGCACGCATAGTGCTAGCTCGGGGTGTTCTGTAATCAGGCGACTGACTGGCACACCTTGGTTGCTTGGGGTTAAAACTGCGTTTTTATAAAGCAACTGGGATGGAGGTTTTTCCTCTTCCGACGACCTGTTTTGGTTGTCGACGGATTCTCGTTCATATCTGGGGGATGATGACGGAATGGATCTGAACATATGTAGAGGGGTCTCACGCCCTGGGGGTGGGCCACTGGCTCAGCCCCCACGTTACACCATGTGTAACGAACACCACCCAAACCATAATATGATGACACCCCGTGCAACACAAAAAAAAATCACCAAACAAAGTTCTAGGGGTAAAAGATCCCGGATGAGCGCCCAATTGTTACGACCCTGGCTCATGGGTACGCAACCTATGTGTAATCAACACCAAAACCCTGTGCTCTAACTCAAAAATGCTACTAAACCAAGGAACTACTAATATAACTATAAACTAATGTACTGGTAACCCAACGGACAAGGACTGTAAGAACCTGACAGCTCTTTCACTAGGCACAGACCGTGCATGTGTGTTTCTGGGTCTGCCTTTGAAGCTCCCCAGCAGGTAACCAATCAGCACTAATTGGCTAATTGGCAGCCCTCACCTGCCTGCCCTGGCGACACAGGAGTGACCAGGCCTCTAGTACATAACAGCCCCGAACGTCTGGGTGGCGCCTTCTTTTCATGTTTAAGATCAACACGCATATCTGCCCCTTCTCCTGGAGTAGGCATGTCGGCGTGGTTAGGGCACGGGACTGGTTCTGGTCACGCTGGTCCGGATCAGTTGAACCCGTTGTCCGCCGGGGATGCAGATCTGCTGTTCTGGTACCCTGAGGGACTTGGGCTTTTTTCAGGGGAAAAATGCCAGGTCGGTCCGGGTGTCACAGGGTTAAGCGCTATGGAGACCCTGGTTGGGTAAATTTTTTACTCAGCACTGTCGTAATGGCTTACGGCCTTGCCAACCTGCACACTCTCGATCTCGTCAGATCTCGGCCGCTACGCAGGTTGGTCCTGGTTAGTACTTGGTTGGGAGACCGCCTGGGAATACCAAGTACTGTGTGCTTGGGGCTGGTTCTCCATTCTTTTCGCTCCTCTCTCACGCATGGCGAAGAGGGGCCTGTTGGGGTGGTCTTTGACCTCCTCTGGTGACCCTGTGCTTCCCGTATCGCCGGGCCCGGTCCGAAGTAATGTTTCGTCGACCCGTAGGCCTGGGTTAACCCTTTTTTGGAAACTGAAACACTTGTACTGCGGTATAGCCGGTGTATACCCGCAGGTGTGTTTTGGAGTTTTTTCTTGAGGGGTTATAGGAACAACCACCGCATTGGGTAACACCAAGGTGGTTGATTCCCTGGTGTGTTGGAGCAGTGTCAACTCCCGGGTTACCCGGTTGAGGGTGCCCCTGCACGTTCATGACGTCTGCCAATCGTGTCAGCCTTCTCTGCCTCAACCCCTCTGGGTGTTTTTTTTTTTTTAAATGGAGGCTTGGTCATGCAACAACGCCAGCATACGCCCCTTCCGCCGGGGCGGCTGTGTTCAGCTGTCCCCTCTGGCGCCTGTCTCGTCCGCAGTCTCCAGGCTCGGGTTAACAGCCTGTTGCCTGGTTTTTCCCCGGTGCGCTGGCTGCTTCCGTTGGTTAACCTTTTTTGTGTGCTTACGGCCATGCTGACTGCCTGTTCTGCAGGGTCAGTGTGCCAGGCGGTGGACTATTGGGGGGACAGGGCCCGCTCGGCTGAGGGGCCTTTGTCCGAATACGCTGGCGATGTGGGGGGCGGGGTCACTAAGTGCCCACCTGGTGGGGTCTTGATGCTGGCATCATGGACTTCTCCGGGCCCCCGTTCCAGGGGGTCCAGTCCCTTTGGTGGGTCTGGGTCTTCCTTCGCGCTCCGCTGCTACGGCCTTGCCACGGGGTTGGGTTTGCCCTTGACCCCGTGATTCTGGGGGCAGTAACGAGGTTGTTCCCTCCGTTCGTTTCCGGGTGGCATGCGGGTTGTGCGTGTGTGTAGTCGTGGGGTCAGGCCACGGTCTGCTCACCCTGTGCGTTGAGTTGCTTGAGTGCCTCTTCGCACGGTCGGGTCCATCGCCCTCCTGGGAAACCTCCAATAGGGGGGGTGCCCTCCATTAGGGGGGGTCGGGGGGGCTCGGCCCTCCCTGTTCTGATGGTTGTGGGGGGCCTTCAGCGGGGTGTATTTGTCGGCCGGTGGCTCCGCTCGGCCTCCCTATGTGCATGAGTGACGCAGAGCGGAACGGACTATGATACAGAACGTTAGGTTATGACTATAACCAAGTTCTGTTAATAGTGGTGACGCTCGGCGTCCGACGCCGCTGCAGCCCTTGATCTCACCTTGTGGTGAAAGCTTGGGAAGGAGGAGAGCAGGTGACCACACACCTGCTTATGTAGGTGAGCTGATAGGGGTGTGGTCAGACAAATATTGGGATATAAAGGTACATTGTGGTCTTTATTCAGTGCGCGTGCACGTGTGCGAGGACAGTGCATGAGTGACGCCGAGCGTCACCACTATTAACAGAACTTGGTTATAGTCATAACCTAACGTTAGCATCATAATACATGATGCTTTCAAATGTAAACTAATTAATGTGACCAGTGTGATCAGTTGCTATGGGAGATTAGCAATGGCTTAACCTGTGCTAGCTGTTGATAAATCAACTGGCAAGGTTGCTGTGGATGTTTTTTCAACCACTCATCGGGAGCAGTTAGGGGTTAAGCGTCTTTGCTCAAGGACACTTTGACACGGTGCCAGAATCTAACCATGAACCTTCCGATTACCAGACGACCGCTCTACCTCCTGAGATGCCGTGCATCCATTTCAATACCGTATCTTCACTGTACTGGTTCTTTTTATTTTTGATACATATATATATATTTGTTTTTGTACATAGAATATAAAACAAAACATGACAGCACATAATATAATAATAACAATAATAAAGAGCATCACCAGACAGTAATAATAATAACAACAATAACAATAATGACAATAGAATGACAGTAGAAATAACAAACAAAACTAAAAAGAAATAATAAATACAGAACCTGAAAATAAAAACAAATTATATTAACACAGAAACCACACGAGACAAAAGACATTTCCTCCCCCAGCCCCCCCCCCCCCCCCCTCCCCTCCCCCCTGCCCCAGGACCCCCTAGGACCAACACCCCAACCCCGCTTCGCCGCTAGATAGTGGCCTTAACATTTTCGGCCGCTGCGACCCACAGCTCACTGTACTGGTTCTTTAAAATGGGTGGTATTCCCCTTTAATTACCGACTTTAAGTATTTCTACGGCCGACTAGACGAATCACCCGTCTTCATCATTCCCTTGTCTGGAGGTGTGACCTCAGAGGACAACAAGGGTTAATCATCAGCATGTAGACGAGGAACAACCCTCCCCTTCATTCACTGCTGTCGTTGACGACGCTGCTGCTGCAATAATGACACCAGGCAGCCGGGGACAATAAAGGGACAATCTGTCTATTATATGTAGATGACGAATAGGTTACTCTTCTTCACCCTGTGGAGGGTTGATTATTCACAGGGGTCACTGTTCACTGAGACTGGACAAGTGACCACCCTTGCCCCCCCCCCCCCCATACACACACACACACAGACACACACACACTCTTCAGTTCCCCCATCTCTCTCTCCCACCCTCTGTCTGTTGCCCCCCCCCCCGCACTGTAGGTCTCTCTCTCCATCTCTCTCTCCCACCCTCGGTCTGTTACACCCCCCCCCCCCCCCCCCCCCCCGCCCTGTAGGTCTCTCTCTCCATCTCTCTTTCCCACCCTCGGTCTGTTGCCCCCCCGCACTGTAAGTCTCTCTCTCCATCTCTCTCCCACCCTCTGTCTGTTGCCCCCCCGCACTGTAGGCCCCCCACTGTAGGTATCTCTCCATCTCTCTCTCCCACCCTCTGTCTGTTGCCCCCCCACTGTAGGTCTCTCTCCATCTCTCTCTCCCACCCTCTGTCTGTTGCCCCCCCCCCACTGTAGGTCTCTCTCCATCTCTCTCCCACCCTCTATATGTTGCCTACCTCCACCGTAGGTCTCTAAGTAAGTCTCTCACTCTCCATGTATTTATTTATTTATTTATTTATTTATTCATTTATTTATTTATTTATTTATTTATTTATTTATTTATTTATTTATTTATTTATTTATTTATTTTACATTGATGTAATCTCAGTATAATTTTGCTTCTTGGAGAATGCCACATACAAGCCGCTAGAGCAGGGGTGGCCAACCCGCGGCTCGCAAGCCGCATGTGGCTCTTTGCCCATCAATGTGTGGCTCTTCCATCCATAAAAAAAAATATATATATATATATATTATACATTTTTATTAAATTTTTTTTAATAATTTATTTTTTTGTATGTCACTCATTCCATAAGGACATAGAATAAACATTTACAGATATTTTTTTTAATGGCCCATTTGCATGTTCTTGGTATCTGAATCTAGGGACATGTATTCTATGTGTCAGAAATAGTGTGTCTGTTACTAGGCTTGAGTAAATTGTAATGAACCAAAGGAGAATATAAATTATATATATATAAAAAATTTATCTTTGACTGTGAATAACATCATGCTAAAATTGACCAGACCTGAAAAATCTAAGCAAATAAATAAAGGGAAGATGATTAAACAGAAGGTTTTGTAAATACAGTACTGAATTCTGCCATCTTTTTTTATAATTTACATTTCTCCACCATTTTTCATCATATTGCAACACCGTTTTTTGCTAGACGTTCACAGAAAGGTAGAGAAACGAACTGCGTTCTACTTTATGGCAATAACATTCAGGGTTGTGGGTGATAATCCCAAAAAATAAGAGAAATAAAAAAGTAAATCCAGAAGTCAGATGATTGACAGGGGCTGGCGTGAGCTGGGTAGGGTAGTTTTTAGAAATTCGAAAGCCCTGAGTCTCTTCCTTCAAAAGACTACACTCACTTTTGGCTGCTCCACTTCCTCCTGTCAATATGCGCCGGTTTCCGACTCAATGCCCTGAGATTTCTATAATATATATTTTTTTTATCTACTTTTTTTTCTCCCATTTTTTATTTTTCTCCCATCCCAATTTCGTATCGTCCAATTCTACCCTCCCCTGTCTCGAACGCTGTTAGGCCATGCCTCCCACAAGCCGGCTGCAATGTGGACAAAGCCTTACATCATGTGTCCCCTCCGGTACTCGAGGAAGCAGCCGTCGCATCTTTTCACCTGCACAGCGCGATCTCAGCGGCGGGGGTCTGCGTGGGAGGGACACGCCGCCCCCGTCACTTCCTGATTCTGCTGCGCAGGCGCACCAACCGACCTGTAGGAGTCGCTGTCCACAACGTCCGATCCCCACCCATCAGCTTTCCCACCCCTAACACTGCCAATTGTGTTAGTATGAACGACCAGCCAAGCTGATAGCAATGCGGAGAGCTAGGCTCGAACCCAGCGTCTCCTGCATTGGTGGCGAGCGCCTTGCCCACTACACCACCTAGCCGCCCAGATTTCTATAATCTTATATTTCACTAATAACAGTTAAAATCATTGGTAAACAAACGTAATGCTGAAAATATACACTTTTACTGTATATCTCGGGCATAAGAGGTTAACCCTGTGAGGCCCAAATTAAAAAGACATTAGCAACTTCAGAGGCCAGAGGGTGGGACATATAAACACATTTACTATCAAATAGCATTGTGAGGCTGAACAACAGGACCAATTGACTATACATGTGCTTAAAATTTTTTAAATAAACATTTACAGACTTTTTTTTTTTAATGGCTAAAAGTGATTTTGTAATTTTTATAAAAAAAAAACGTTTAACCCTGTGAGGCCCAAATAAAAAAGACATTAGCAACTTCAGAGGCCAGAGGGTGAGACCTATAAACACATGAAGGGTGCCGTGACTGAAAAAAAGGTTGAGAAACGCTATATGGTGTGGCTCTTTGTGGTACCACAGTAATTTTTGTGGCTCTTTTTGTGGCTCTTAGGCCCTGTCCACACGAGCGCTGGATTTAATGTAACCGAAGTTTGAAAAAAATAAACCTCTGTCCACACAGGTGAACAACCGCATATAATTGTGTACTCACGGCGGCTGGAAAACCAGCAAACCGATACATGTAGTACAATGTCAAAGCAGTAGGCGGCGATGTTGTTCAGACATGAAGGCCATTTCAACCAATCAGAAAAGGTTGAACGCTCACTACACTTCCTGTTTAGAAACACCATAGCCGCCATCTTTAAATGTCATTTTGCCAACGGAGGATATATTTTTCAGCAAAGAAAGAAACTGCAATAAAAGTGCAATAAACAAACGGATACATTCACTGTGTGTTCTGCCTCTCATTTGTTGATGAAACAAAACCAACAGCAACACAATTTACCACCAAGAGCGGATAGTTTAGTCTCACAAAAGACTGCCGGTGTTGTTAGCTACATGCTAATGTAAATGATATTATCTATGTATACTATATAGCTTAAATGCTAACGTAATGTGGTAACGTTAACGCTATGAATGGATGCAAACGTTATTTAACACATTGCAGAATGGGTACAATACAATACGGCTCAATACAAACAATTGTTAAGGGGATGCAGTCTGGACTGGGTTCCTTATAACAATAACTTGACAACACATGAGTTTAGTTTAGCCGCAGCTACAGCTACTCTGGTCGGGTCAGGAATGAGACAACAGACATCAGTCGATCACACTCTTCAACAATACGTTTCGAACAAAAGTTTGTTACAATCATTTTCATATAACGCTACTTGGGACAGCTCTGATGTAAACACTGGTGTAGCTGGCTCTGCTCTAATCTCTCTACCCCGCGCTCGGTTGCTAACTTGCTATTGTTTGACAGTCTGCCGTGAACATGGGAAATAATTGCGACAGCTCTGCTGTAAACACTGGGAATAACCTCGGTTGCTATGCCCACACGCACCCGTAAAACCGCACAACTTCACCCTGGACTCCGGTTTTCAAAGACCGGGGTTGCAGTGTACAGTAGCAAACCCCCGGTTGTGTGTGGCCGAACAGTGCAACTGCGCACATACAATCATGGTTATATTAAATCCAGCGCTCGTGTGGACTGGGCCTTAATCTCTGACTGGTTGGCCACCCCTGCCCTAGAAGGTTCTTAGGCAATTCTCCTTCACATCTCTTTGTGGATTATATTGTATTATACAACGGCATGCAAATTTCTCGATTCGGATTGGCTGAAACAGTCCATTTACACGTATGTATAGGGACCATTCCACGCTGCTGGTCCCAGGACCCGCCCACAACCGAATCACATCACTCCGTATCTCCGCCGTGCTGATTCTTCGGAGAAAACAAGATGGCGGACAATAATCTTTAACAAATGGATATGTTGATAGCGTCATAACGACTAAATATAAAGTGATTCTGTCACGGCGAATGTCTTAGTCCTTTAAAATCGCGGATTGATTGATTGATTATTTATTATTTAAATTTCTTTTTCCTTCCCCCTGACTGCAGCGCTCACTCTCACACTGTCCGACGCTGGCTCTCCACCCACCCCCACACACCCCCACACACACGTACACATTCACATACACACACACTCCTGTCTGCAACAGCGGGGGAGAATCAGCCTGAGTGCTGCGCTGTTTTAAGTGAGCATGGTCTATTGAATTGATTGATTGGTTGATTGCTAATTTTATTACTGTACGCCTGGTTTCCAACTGGTTAAGTTTAGGCTAAAAAAAATAATAAAAAAATAGGGCGAAGAAAACTTTTTTTTTCCTATAGGGCAAAGAAAACATTTTTATTTGTTTTACCTACTTTCTATAGAATCATCTAAGAATGAAGTTCTATAGAAAGTAGGTCTGCATACCCTTAACAATTGTGTGTATTGAGCCGTACTGTATTGTACCCATTCTGCATCTGGTAATAAAATGTTCAATCAATCATTCCAATAACACACAGTTGGATGTGTTAGTTTGTTGGATCCGTTGGATGCACTTCCGAGCTGCTTCCACATGGAGGCAACTTCTCTCAATCATTCCAATAACACACAGTTGGATGTGTTAGTTGGTTGGATGCACTTCCGAGCTGCTTCCACATGGAGGCAAATTGTCTTTTTTGTTGTTGTGGGAACTACTTTTTCTGGCGGATGGTTTTTTCAATAAATCTTCGATTAATGTGTGTTTATTGTATAGCAATAAGGTTGGATGAATGTGGCAGTTGTATAAAAGCATTACACCACTTGCAGTCGTGATTTGTAAACAATAAACCATGCCTAGGGGGGTCTAACGACCACCCCTAGGCATGGTTTATTGTTCACAAACCACTCCTGCGCGTGATGTAATGCTTAATTATATGTAATTGTTTTTATATGTGTAACAAAACAGAATCTCTCTCTCTCTCTCTCGACCAACACTGTCTGTCTCTCTCTACCAATCTGTAGGTATCTCCCTCTCTCTCTCTCTCTCTCTCTCGACCAACACTGTGTGTCTCTCTCTCTCTCCCAATCTGTAGGTCTCTGTCTCTCTCTCTCTCCCCCACCTCCCTCTGACAAGCAGATAATTCCTCGTTATCTAATCTAGATTAGGTAGATTTATGTACTGTAATCTACTTTGGTAACATAAGGTCACTAGTAGAAGGCCATGTCCAGACTAAAACAATTTTGATCGGTTTAGTTTTTGTTTCGTTTTAAGGTTTCCTCAGCTCAGAACTAGGCAAAATCTGCATATTTGATTTGATTTGAAGTCTTTATTTCGAACATGCAATGAATACAACAAACAATAACAAAAAAAGAAAAACAACTCAATCTGCATGTTCGAAAAGGAGTAGGAAGAAGTATACACTTATTTAATCCTACCCCTTTTCCACTACTCAAATGAGTGTACTATTTTAAACATAAAAAAGAAAAAGAAAAATATATATATATATATGCAAAACAAAAAACAAAAACTATATATGTATAAAATAAAATAAAATAGAAAACAAAATAAAAATGTAAACACCCGTGAATATCAAGTCCCTTCCTCATCCCTGTACCTTGTGAACATAATTTCCTTATACATCAGTTTGAATTGTCTCATGTTTGGACATTGCTTTAGCACCACATTTAGACTGTTCCACAGTTTCACTCCACATATTGAGATGCAGTGTTTTCTCATGGTAGTGCGTACGTTTAGCACCTTTAAATTGTGTTCTCCCCTCAGATTATAACCCCACTCCCTATCAAAGAACAATTCTTGAATGTTTCTTGGAAGTGCATGACTTTTTGCTTTATACATTAATTGTGCCGTTTTAAATTCCACAAGATCATTTAACTTCAATGTCTTTGACTCCAGAAACAATATGTTAGTGTGATCACGATAACCTGCAATGTGAACTATCCTTATGGCCCTTTTTTGGAGTATAAAAAGTGGTTGTAGTGTAGACTTATAATTGTTTCCCCAGACTTCAGCACAGTAATTTAAATATGGTAAAACTAGTGAACAGTAGAGAATGTAGAGTGATTTTCTATCCAGGATGTGCTTTACTTTACTCATGACTGAAATGCTTCGTGAGAGTTTAGATTGGACATGTTTTATGTGAGGTTTCCAACAGATTTTATGGTCTATTATTACACCTAGGAATTTATTTTCATAAACTCTTTCAATAATCACATCATTTATTTTAACTTGTACCTGAGTATCCAATCTACAGTTTCCAAACAACATAATTTTAGTTTTGCTCAAGTTCAATGATAATTTGTTTCTATCAAACCATTCCTTCAATTTCTTCATTTCAGATGTGATGACCTCTAAAAGCTGCTGGACATTCTCACCAGAAAAAAAAAGATTAGTGTCATCCGCAAATAAAATACATTTAAATATATTGGATACTTTACATATCTCGTTAATGTACAAGATGAACAGTTTTGGACCCAACACTGACCCCTGGGGGACACCACAAGCAATGTCCAAACATTCAGATTTATAATCTCTCATTGTCACAAATTGTTGTCTTTTATTTAGATAGCTTCTCACCCAGTCCAATACTACCCCCCTGATCCCATATCTCTCCAATTTCCAATTTCCTGATTTCCTGCATATGGCTCGCTGATAACAAACTATCATTACACATGGGCAAAACAGAGTCCATTCTCTTCGGTTCAAATAACAAACTCAGCAAGACCGACGGCTTCTCAGTTACAGTGGGTGACAATATTGTCACAAGGAAAGAAGATATTACCTACCTGGGTTCCATCCTAGAGGCAAATCTTTCCTGTGACAAAATGGCATCCAATGTAATAAAAAAAGTCAACCAACGAACTCGATTCTTGTACCGGATCTCCTCACTGGTAAACAAGAATACCCTGAAGACTCTGGCAGGAGCACTCATTCAAGGGTACTACGACTATGCTTGCACCTCATGGTACCAAAGCACCTCAAAGGCGCTAAAAACAAAATTACAAACATCTCAAAACAAACTGGTCAGACTACTGCTTGACCTTACTCCTAGAACCCACCTCACCCCTGCCCACTTTGACAACCTAGGATGGCTTAGAGTAGACGACAGAGTACAGCAACTTGCAATGGGCCTGGTCTACAAGATACACTACACGACCAAGGTACCCATGTACATGTCAAAATACTTCCCAAAGGTCAGTGAATACCACGATCACAACACCAGAGGGAGCTCCACAAATCATGTTAAACCCAGATTCGGCTCAAACAAGGGACTAAACACGTTTCGCAATTATGCCACATCAATGTGGAATGCCCTACCCAAAGCTGTAAAGGAATGTGAATCACTACCCACTTTCAAAAACACTCTAAAAAAACACCTAAGGGAGACTGCAACTCGAAACTGGCCCCTGTAAATGTCCGAACACAACCCCCTCCAATGTACAGTAAATTACCAAGTATGGTCTTGTCAATATTCCAATGTACAGTTTTGTTTGTACAGTTGTACAGTGTCCCCCACCCACCCCTCCTACCCAACCTCCCCCCCACTCCTACCCAACCCCCCCCCCCCCCCCCCCAACCACCTACAATGTACAGTCCCCCCCCACCCCCCCCACCTACCCAATCCAATGTACAGTTTCTACGTCAAATGTATATACTCTTTTTTCTGGACTCTTTTTGTATCACAAACAGTACTGTATTTGCAAATCTGGTATGTCATAAATGTATAGATGTAGCAGTACTGTCTATCTGTATGTCATGTATGTCATATATGTTACGATGAATTGAAAATGGGGGACCCTGATGTAAACAAGACTGGTCTGCATCCCCTTAACAATTGTATGTATTGAGCTGTACTGTACTGTACCCATTCTGCAATCTGTTAACTCTTTCAGTGCCACTCACGAGATTTCTCGTGTTTTTTTATAGGTGGTTGCTAGCCACTCACGAGATTTCTCGTAATTTTTTTTTTTTTTTTTTGCGATCTGAAAAATTATTGCATCACCCGAGCCTACCCGAGTATAGCCGAGGGGCGCCGACGATCACTGTGGAAAAAAGCGCCCCCTGTCGTCTCCCAGATGATATAAGTGATTTTGGAATGGACTCAATGAAAATTAATGGGGAAAAAAATCCGGTACTCCACATTTTCCAGTTCACTGATCCAGCCGGGGTTACTAGAGTTCATTCTGGAGCCTCAGATCCCCGCGGATCATGGAGTTCTACTGTATCGCGTTGGATCCATACACGTATCGATTTTTTCGAATGGTGATCAGGAATTGGAATATACCAGTTGGATACCATCTGATGTCAGGTAAGGACTCTATGTTATCAGTGGTAGGATAATCAGAGTAAGTTTGATGAAGTTATAAGCTGTTTTGTGAAATGTCTTCTTTCGGTTTCACTGTAAAAGTCTGTGAGCAAATCAACGGAGCGATTATCAGTGCGCGGCCGTAATGTGCGTGCGTGCACGTATAATATTGATCATCTAGCGTTTATTTGAAAACGATTCATAAAAAGGCAGACGAATATCAACGTTGTGGAATATTCCACTAAAAGACGATTTTCATAGAATGCTCCAGAATGAGCTGTTTTTTATATCAAAACGGGGGCTTTTCTAACTGCTCTGAAACGGCAACGACGCGATAAAAAAACAATCTGCCTTCACAGCACTGACTGGAAAATAGTCTTTGATAATGCGATGGGCAGATTAGACACATAGCCATAATTTAAAACATAGATTAGGCGATATTAACGTTAACATTGGCGCCGATGGTGGCATTCAAGCGGTAAAACGGAAAACCAGGCGTGGCGCTGAAAGTGTTAATAAAGTTTTCAATCAATCAATCAATTCCGTAAAAACGAAAATGTCTCAAGATAATAAGTGCATGCCACAAATTTACAAAATAAATGTCTTTCCTGTTTCTTTTATTTTGAAAACCCCGGACCGGAAGTGTTAATGTCTGTTGCTAGCATCTTAACTTGGGTCGGCCGGTTCTGTGCTTTTCGAGCTAATGTAACGTCATTAGTTTCCAAAGGAGAGGAGAGAAAGACCGCGGCTCACATGCAGCTCAAACTACCTGTTGGAATAAATTAATTGATTGATGTTTAACTTGTCCCTGTGTGTGTCCAGTCATTTCGACTGAATGAATGAATGAATGAAAACTTTATTTAACAGATTGCAGAATGGGTACAATACAGTACGGCTCAATACACACAATTGTTAAGGGGATGCAGACCTGAGAAAGACGTTTGTCTTGTTTCCATCAGGGTCCCCCATCTTCAATTCATATAGACATTTATGACATACACAACATACATGACATTTATGGCATAGGGACATATAGGTATTTAGTACTTGTTACAAAGGGTCAGATTAAACCGCATGTATGTATTTATTGATTGATATATATTGCATAGGATTTGTATATCGTCTGATATCCCTTGTGTATTCTTTGTACATATACAGGGAATATCCCTTTAACCTAGTACAGACCATAATATTTCGTTCTCCTATTGGAAGCGATCCCCTAGGCGCCAACGGCCATACCCCCAATGCCGAGTTCAAAGTCACCGCGAAGACATGTCTGTACATGCCCGGCTTTGCCCAGGAATACGAGACAGAAATAAGGTTGGCACTAGATTATTCACCGTACGTATAAATACGGCGCAGGTGGATACAGATGCACTTAGTAACTAAAAGCAGAAGCCTTCACCACGATACAACGGGCTGTGAAGTGGGCCCGTTTTGCCCCGAAATAGAGTCTTGTCTTATCCTAATACGTTCGTTCAACGTATCGTTCGCTCCTTACTAGTAAAGCCTTCATCACGAGTCAACGACCAAGTGAAGTGAGCAACCGTGCATCTAAATAGAGCACTTATAACCGCGTGCGAATAGGATAGTAAAGTGTCAGAGCTTAGTGGAATAACGTCAAGTTCGACCTAGTTAATGTGAAGTACCGCGCACCGGAGAATCTACACCGGTGAATGCAGAGCCCTTTTCCGGCTGGATTATTATTATATTGCTTTGGACCAGGCTGTTGGAGCGGAGGAGAATCGTCTACCACCCACTACTGTGTGGGATTTACCCGTGAGGAACATCACTCGAGCCCGTCTCTTGGAGAGGCTGGCCGGCTTTCACCTATGCTGCACGCATACTGGGATTACAGCTGCTGCTTTCGTCTGCCGATCAGGGAGTAATATACCGCCTCCCATAGCAGGAGCTTATTGAGTCCCCGTTGATCCAGACTTTGCATTTGAACATTTCCTCCCCCTGCTGGCTTACAACCGGTGGGAACCCTACTAGTATCTCCCGCTGCCTACCAGTGTACCATAGATATAATTCCTAAGATTCAGGTTGTATTATTATCTCCTGCGTAATATGAGAATGGACATACGTTATTGATTTGCCTACGCACATTCCTTTGCCTTATAGGCGCATCCAAAGTAAAGCATATTATGTACTATCATTGCTGCTAATAAATACTTAAACCCAGTTTTGTGTGGAACCGAGTCATTGTGGGAAGTGTTCATCATAAGATACCGGTGTACTGTATGGCCAGTAGTAATGTACATAAGACGGTAGTGGTTTAATGATACCATACTTATTAATACAGTCAGGGAATTGTACCCCTCAGTTACAGTACTGATACATTTGTGACATAAACGGTATTCAAATATACAGTACTGTTACCCCTAGATCCTGACAGAGTATATACATATGATGGGGAGGGGACTGTACATTAGGAGGGGGTGGGTGGGTGGGAGAGAAATATACATACGGTGGGGAGGGAATATATACATGCGGTGGGGAGGAGACTGTCTATTAGGAGGTGGTGGGGGTTTTGGGCATTTACGGTGGCCAGTTTCGAATTGCAGCCTCCCGTAGGTGCTCTTTAAGAGCGGTTTTGAATGTGGGTAGGGATTCACATTCCTTTACAGCTTTGGGTAGGGCGTTCCACATTGATGTGGCATAATTGCGAAACGTGTTTAGTCCCTTGTTTGAGCCGAATCTGGGTTTAACATGATTTGTTGAGCTTCCTCTGGTGTAGTGGTTGTGGTATTCACTGACCTTTGGGAAGTATTTTGACATGTACATGGGTACCTTAGTCGTATAGTGTATCTTGTAGACCAGGCCCATTGCAAGTTGCTGTACTCTGTCGTCTACTCTAAGCCATCCTAGGTTGTCAAAGTGGGCAGGGGTGAGGTGGGTTCTGGGGGTAAGGTCAAGTAGTAGTCTGACCAGTTTGTTTTGTGATGTTTGTAATTTTGTTTTAAGCGCCTTTGAGGTGCTTTGGTACCATGAGGTGCACGCATAGTCGTAGTACCCTTGAATGAGTGCTCCTGCCAGAGTCTTCAGGGTATTCTTGTTTACCAGAGAGGAGATCCGGTACAAGAATCTAGTTCGTTGGTTGACTTTTTTTATTACATTGGATGCCATTTTGTCACAGGAAAGATTTGCCTCTAGGATGGAACCCAGGTAGGTAATTTCGTCTTTCCTTGTGACAATATTGTCACCCACTGCAACTGAGAAGCCGTCGGTCTTGCTGAGTTTGTTATTTGAACCGAAGAGAATGGACTCTGTTTTGCCCATGTGTAATGATAGTTTGTTATCAGCGAGCCATATGCAGATTTTGCCTAGTTCCGAGCTGAGGGTTTTTTCAACCTGCAACTTGTTCTTGTCAGAGACCAGCAGGGCTGAGTCGTCCACAAACAGGAACAAGTTGCAGTCACAGGCTGACGACATGTCATTTGCATAAATTAGGAAGAGTAGCGGTCCTAGTATGCTTCCTTGTGGAACACCACAGCTCACTGTGAGGGGGGGGGGGATAGAGTACCGTTTACCTCTACCATCTGTTCTCTCCCCTCCAGCAGACGTTGTCATAACGTTACCTCAGGATACCACAGTCTATTGTATTTAGTTGGTTAGCTATTTAGCTAACAGCTTTATTTACTAAATTATGGAGGCTTTTTAATCGTCAAGGTAAGAGAGGATTTGTCATGATCAACTGAAGGCGTATGCTATGGAACAATATGTGCTTGGGTTTCAGAAAAAAAAGGCCAGCTATGTGACGCTAATCTCTAGTTAGTATCGTGTATTGCATAGATAGAGAGAGCACAGCGTGTGTATGAGCATGCGTGTGCGCCTCGGTCGGGATTGTGTGTAAGCACAGCAGAGCCCCGCTCCGCTTCAGACAGATAGAGAGAGCACAGCATATGTAAAGCTGTAAAAGCCCGATCAAGCTCAATAGCTGTACATGTCATTGTTGTTGTGATGTTTTCATACACGGGGTAAGGGAGAGGTGGGCTATCGTCATTGGTTCAGGAGAAGACGTGTATCGCTTGTAAAGATGGTGACGCAATGGGGAGCGTCTTCAGGTGTCTTCAGAATTGCGCACTCTGGGAGCTGGTATCAGAAAGTGTCGTCTTCAGGCTGCCAGAACGCAGTTCCGTGTGGCAGAACGGTGCAAACAATCAAATACTTTGCCTAAAACGACCAAAATCGTTTTAGTCTGGACATGGCCCGAAGACACGAGTTAATCCATAGAAATAAAGTCTCTCTGGCTCCTGTTGTCAAGAATAAGGTTTGAGGAAGACAGACTCAGACCAGTGTCTAGACAGAGAGAGAGGGTGAAATTCAACAATGTGCAAACACAGCAGCAAGATTTGTGAGCTGCTGTGACAAGAAACGGACATCCAACGAAATACAACCATAATTTTTTTTATCCACTTTTTCTCCCATTTTTCTATATTTTCTCCCATCCCAATTTCGTATCATCCAATTCAACCCTCCCCTGTCACGAACGCTGTTTCTTGCCTCCCACAAGCCGGCTGCAATGTGGACTAAGGCCCTGTCCACACGAGAGTTTGGATTTAATATGACCGAAGTTTGAAAAAATAAAACTCCGTCCACACGGTGAACACAGGTGGACAACCGTGTATAACTGCGTACTCACGGGCAGAGCTGGAACCCAGCAACCGATACATTTAGTACAATGTAATACAATGACAAAGCAGTAGGCGGCGATGTTGTTCAGACATGAAGGCCATTTCAACCAATCAGAAAAGACTGAACGCTCACTAAACTTCCTGTTGGGTCGCGATCTGCCATTAATTAACTGAAGAAGAAGAAGTAACGTTACCGATATGAAATGGATGTAAACGTTATTTAACAGATTGCAGAATGGGTACAATACAATACGGCTCAATACAAACAATTGTTAAGGGGATGCAGTCTGGACTGGGTTCCTTATAAGTTATAACAATAACTTGACAACACATGAGTTTAGTTTAGCAGCTACATGTAAACTTTAGCTGCAGCTACATGTTTACTCTGAGCGTCAACAGACATCAGTCGATCACAACACTCTTCAACACAGACGATACGTTTTGAACAAAAGTTTGTTACAATCATTTTCATATAACGCTACTTGGGACAGCTCTGCTGTAAACACTGGTGTAGTTGGCTCTGCTCTAATATCTCTACCCCGCGGTCTGCCGTGAACATGGGGAATAATTGCGACAGCTCTGCTGTAAACACTGGGAATAACCTCGGTTGCTATGCCCACACGCAACTGCAAAACCGCACAACTCCACCCTGGCCACCGGTTTCAAAAGACCGCGGTTGCAGTGTAGCAAATCCCTGGTTGTGTGTGGCCGAACAGTGCAACTGCGCACATACAATCACGGTTACATTAAACCCAGCGTTCGTGTGGACGGGGCCTAAGTCATACATAGCACAAGTCCCCTCCGGTACTTGAGGTAACAGCAGTCGCATCTTTTCACCTGCGCAGCTCGATCTCTCAGTGGCGAGGAGTAACGCGTGGGAGGCTCACGCTGCCCCCGACACTTCCTGATTCTACTGCGCAGGCGCACCAACCGACCTGTAGGAGTCGCTGTCCACAACGCCCGATCCCCACCCATCAGTTTCCCACCCCCTAATACGGCCAATGTGTATTAGTATGAACCACCAGCTAAACTGAAAGCAATGTGGAGCGCTGGGCTGGAACAGGCAAGCCCACTATGCCACGTAGCCGCCCTGAAATACAACCATCATAAAGACTGTCAATCACACATTATATTCCTGCACTGTACTGATCTCTGTTTGATTGTTTTGCTTTGCTTTGTTTGTTTTAACACTGGCTTTGGCAATGCAAACATATGTTTCCCATGTCAATAAAGCCCCTTTGAATTGAGAGAGAGAGAGAGAGAGAGAGAGAGAGAGAGAGAGAGAGAGAGAGAGAGAGAGAGAGAGAGAGAGAGAGAGAGAGAGAAAGAGATAAGAAGGAGAGAGAGAGAGAAGAGGGGGAGAGAGAGAATAGAGGGAGAGAGAAGAGAGAGATAAGAGAGGACGAGAGAGATAAGAGAGGGAGAGAGAGGGAGAGATAGAGAGATAAGAGAGGGAGAGAGAGAATAGCGAGAAAGAGAGAAGAGAGGGAGAGAGATAAGAGAGAAAGAGAGAGAGAGAGATAGAGAGAGAGAGAGAGAGAGAGAGAGAGAGAGAGAGAGAGAGAGAGAGAGAGAGAGAGAGAGAGAGAGAGAGATGGGGCAAAGAGAGATGGGGGTTTAGATTGTGTGTGTGTGCGTGTGTATCTGATATCATGTGACTCTTTCCCCATGAGAATAGACGTGATTTCTCACGGATCCCAGAATGCACCGGGGGCCCTCAGTATGGCTTCTAATTAAATCAAATGACACCCTATCAGGTGTGTTAATCAGGTAGACAGAGTTAATCATGATGACCAACAGTCTGCCTCTGGTGACCTTTATCTCGTGTGAAATCACTCAGCCTGTTGTTTTAGTCACGTACCTCTCCACTACCTCTGGAAAAGACAACTAAATCAACATAGATTCTTACCGTTTCTTTTTTTTTTTACACTGAGGGAAGTCTGTTTTTCTTCCAGTGTGTCTGGAAATTATTTTGCCACCCCCCCCTTCCAAAAACAATCAATACATTCATACTTTCCAAAGACCACATGGCTTTCTGTGCAATATTAGTCCATGACTGGAGGTGACTGGAGGAGGTGGTGGTGGTGGTCATAGTAGTAGTAGTAGTAGTAGTAGTAGTAGTAGTAGTAGTAGTAGTAGTAGTAGTAGTTGTTGGTGACAGGTATAGACAAGACGGGTTGTTATGGTCACGTCATTCACAAATGGGTCACGTGGTGTAGTAGTATGAGTAAAAGTCAGCTGTTCACCGGCGGGTTTCAGGTATTGAAATGATGAGGGAGTGAACGGGGAAGTCATACTTTGCTAACCGCACGTTACACAATATCCAATCAAGCTGTGATTTGCTTTTAATGACGTTACTATATCACCTGCTTTTAATCGCAATAAAGTAACCAAACGCAGTATCCTGGAGCAGTGATTTCATGACAATCGGCGCGTCTGGCAGGTAGAATTGTTTCCCCGGTTTAGTCTCTCGGTGACTCCATAAATGTTTGGATAGTCGCCATACATTTGTTAGCAAAAGCGACACTGAACGAAGGATTGGATCCACGAAAGGTCCCGATAAGTCAGACATTATTGGACGGAGCAAAGGAGCAACGCGCGCATGTAAACAATGGGATGATCGCACGCACGCACAAAGGACCGGACCGATCCAGACCAGCATACGTCAACGGATTTGCGGTAATGTAACCCGACCCGTTGCGCAGTGTGGACCCATGTTGGTTCGTTTGGAACAATTTTGAGCTGGTTCTACCTAACTAACTGTTGTTATTATTATTATGCTGAAACACGCTGTGGATGTGTGTGCGCAGCCCGCCGGGCAAAACTTCTATCATGTGTGTGTGACAACAAACAATTGACGTGCGCTGCACTGCTCTCTTGCCGTGGCTGACATATGTGGCGGGTTTTGCAAATGCGTTGAACGTTGGAATTGGATTCTCATGGCTTGTGATAACTTTCTTGTGCTTTCAAAATGAGTGATTCAAATGTTGGGAAACAGGACAAAGAAAAGAGAAAAATAACTCTCACTGCAAAAGCTCTTGCAAACAAAGTCGAATCACTCAAAAAGAAATGCAAAGGGAAAGTGGAGGAAATAAAACGTCTGATAACCTCTGTCAGAGAGCTCATGGAAAATGAGCAAAATGTTGCACTGGTTGAAGCACAACTTGACGTTTTGATGCAGGTGTCTGACAGTGCTGATGAACTTCATGGCTGTTTGGTGCCTCTTATTCCACTCGATGAACAGGAACGGCAAAATGACTGGTTCTCAAAGGTCAATAAACATAAAGATGGGTTCATTAGCGATGTTAATGCCTGGTTTTCAGTAACCAAAGGAAACACACCTCAGTTAGAGGCTCATAACAGGCCTACTGAAATACAGCAGCATGAGGTTGCAGAGGAGGAAAATGGAGAGCATGGGGGTGTGGGAAATGTGGAAGTGACGGGGCCTCAGTTGCACAGTACTCGTTATGCTCAAGAGGATGTTCAACCAGGGGACAGCATATCCAACCATAGTAGCAAGAATTATGGTTCAAGATCTTCTAGATCAAAGGTTTCCTCTAATGCATCCACACGCCTCAGAGCCGAGGCCGACATGGCCGCCTTAATGGCTCGGCAAGAGTTGCTTGAACAAAAGCATGCTCTTGAGGACCAGGAAGCTCAAATAAAGAAACAAAAGGAACAACTTCAGTTGAAAGTGGACATAGCTGCATCGGCAGCAAGGCTAAATATTCTGAGAACCTCTGGGTCAGGGGTGTGGAGTGCTGCTTCTCGTAAATCGGATGGAATGGAATCCTACTTTGAAAAGGGCCTCAACATTAATGCAGAGACATTTGTATCACACAAGGATGGAAGAGGACAACCTGCATATGTTGGAGGCACACGACCAAAGCAAAGGCAATCTGACGGAGCCAAATACCTCCAGAAGCCCTCAGCACTCACACAGACCCAGACTGTGATCTCAAACGCTACAGAGTACCCAGCGCTCACACCGAGACAGAGCACGGTCCCAAAGACTACATGGCCTCCATTGTCTGTGCATAGAGACATACAACCTGTTTCCAGGAACAACAGCAGTGAGCAGAACAACATAATGTCTATTATGCAAAAACAAAACGACCTCACTTCCATGTTGGTGCATCAGCAATGCATTGCTTCACTGCCTAAAAGAGACATCCAACCATTTGAAGGTGACCCTCTGCAGTACCATGGCTTTATACAGTCCTTTGAACAGACTATAGAAAGGAGGACTGACAATGCTGTTGATTGCCTGCACTATTTGGATCAATACACCAGGGGGCAGCCTAAACAACTAGTCAAAAGTTGTCAACATATGACTGATGGCACTGGATATGCTACGGCGAAGGCTTTACTCCAGGAACACTTTGGGAACGAGCATGTCATAGCATCCGCTTACATGGACAAAATCTTTGCATGGCCAGCTATTAAGTCGGAGGATGGGAAAGCCTTACAAACATACAGCCTATTCTTGCGCGGATGCTGCAATGCCATGAAAGACGTACATAATCTATGTGACCTAAACACATCTGCAAACATGCTTGCTGTCATCAAGAAGTTGCCCTACAAGCTGAGGGACAAATGGCGAACAGAGGCATGTAACATCCAGGAAGGACATCGCAAACGTGCTACGTTCACAGATATTGTGATTTTTATTGAGCGGGAAGCGAGAATCGCTACAGACCCTGTATTTGGAGACATACAAGACTCTCCAATGACGGGGGCTTTCAAGGAAAGTGGCAGAGCTAGACCTGTGCCTCGTCTTCAGGCTAGAGGGAGTAGTTTTGCCACAACGTTCTCCACAATTGAAAGGGATGCTCATTGGGAAAACAGAGAGGATGGATATGAGGAAACTTGCCTTTTCTGCAAAGAGGGTGGACACACACTGGAGTCATGTACTCTATTGGAGAGGAGAGCTCACAGTGAGAAGATGGAGTTCCTGAAGGAGAATGGAGTTTGCTTTGGATGCTTGTGCACTGGGCACATTAGCAGAGAGTGCAGGGAACGTCTGTTTTGCAGGACATGTGGCTCACGACACCCCAGCTTGCTTCACATCCACTCTAAGGAGAATGGAGATGCAGAGAAAGGCAGGAGCAACTCAGACAGAGCAGTGGACAGAACTCTAGTCGAGATCCATACCGGTGGCCTTACTGGGGCCGGTGATCAATATTGCAAGCTTGCCATCGTACCAGTTAAGGTTAAATCAAGCACAGGTCAAAGGTCAGTGGAAACCTATGCCTTTCTAGACCCAGGGAGCTCAGCGTCCTTCTGCACAATGGGTCTGATGGATAAACTGGGACTATCTGGGAGTAAAACAAGGATCCTTCTACATACCATGGGCCAAGAAAAGGTGGTTGACAGTTGCACTACATCTGACTTGGAAGTCGCTGGATTGGACAGTGACCGATACTGTAAAATACCAAAAATCTTTGCACAACATCAAATGCCTGTCAATCGAAGTAACATCCCACAACAGCAAGATCTGGAAAAATGGCCTCATCTGAAGCATGTTTATCTGCCACAGATAGATGCAGACGTGGAAATGTTGATTGGTCTGAACGTTCCCAGAGCTTTAGAACCACTGGAAGTCATCCGAAGTGTGAATGGAGGGCCATATGCAGTCAATACGATGCTTGGATGGACTGTAAATGGACCAGTTGGAGGAGACTACAGTGTCATGGCAGCGTTCGGAGCTAGTTCTGAAAGCTCGAGCAGCACCAATAAGATGGAGTATAAACGTAAAGCTCATCAGAAGGTGATCGACGAGGCCAAGCAGGAGTTGAAGACACAGAGAGGAGAGAACACATGGCGTCTCCCAGATCTCGACCAACGTCTTCATCAGATACAGCAGGAGACCATCTTCAAGACCAAGAAGAAGAAAAGGTCAAAAAAGATCAAAAAGGAGAAGAAGAGACAAGAGGAGGAGAAAGCCAAAGCAGAGGCCATCCAACAGGCTGGTCTGCATAAGCTGGAGTTGAACCCATACTGGAAAGATGGAGGGAGTGGTCTTCCCCCAGTGCATAAGACTGGTACTGCAGCACATAAAGCCTCAGTAGAGAATATTTGAGGTGTTGGTTGGTTGAGGAAGAGTTTGAAGAGGATGAAGGAGCAGGCGGAGAGAGAACAACGCAGCCTCAGTGACGTGGTGTCTCAGAGATATGGATCCATGGAGAAGTTTCAGAATCAACTTGCAGAAGCTGAGAGAGCAGCACATGGAGAAAGAGAGGAGAGGATGGCAAGAGGAGGAGGAAGAGAGGACAGAGAGAAGGGAATGGAGGAGGAGAGGAGAGGAGGATGGGATGGAGAGAAGAGGATAAGGAGGGACTCCATACAGTACTCGACGAAGTGGAATCAATTCTTAACAGTAGACATCTCACATACCTGCCACAATTACAGGAACGACAGAACAAAGATCAAGCGGAACTTCATCCCCGGTGACATAGTGCTCAATAATGGACGATTCCGTACCACGGAATTCGTGGATCATTGGGAGGATTACAGAGACGATGCCAGACGAGATCGGACTTGTGCGACAGGTCTGGATTAAGACGCAGACCTGCAGTTTTCTCTATAGACCTGTGACAAAGATTTGCCTTATTCAGGAGTCAACAGTCATGAAGGCTTTGTTTCTTTTCATGATTTTGGATTATTTTGACTTTTTTGTGACTTTGACGTTTGAATTGACTTGACTTTGGGGGGGGGGGGTTCGATTTAAGAAGAGTATCAAGACCTTATGAACTATGAACTCCTTGCGCACAAAAAATTGAAAAAAGACAAAAAAAATTGAACGAAATTTGTATTGTGGTGTTTTATATTAATTGAAGTGTTAGTAATTATTACTGTGAAATGAGATTATGTAATAATTAGGGGCCGGTTTGTTGGTGACAGGTATAGACAAGACGGGTTGTTATGGTCACGTCATTCACAAATGGGTCACGTGGTGTAGTAGTATGAGTAAAAGTCAGCTGTTCACCGGCGGGTTTCAGGTATTGAAATGATGAGGGAGTGAACGGGGAAGTCATACTTTGCTAACCGCACGTTACACAATATCCAATCAAGCTGTGATTTGCTTTTAATGACGTTACTATATCAACTGCTTTTAATCGCAATAAAGTAACCAAACGCAGTATCCTGGAGCAGTGATTTCATGACAATCGGCGCGTCTGGCAGGTAGAATTGTTTCCCCGGTTTAGTCTCTCGGTGACTCCATAAATGTTTGGATAGTCGCCATACAGTAGTAGTAGTAGTAATAGTAGTAATAGTAGTAGTGGTAATAGTAGTGGTAGTAGTAATAGTAGTAGTGTTAATAGACTCCAGCCACCCAAACAACTGCCTCTTTGAACTGCTGCGGTCAGGCAAGCGATACCGGAGTCTCATGGCAAGCACAGAGAGACTCAGAAGAAGCTTCTATCCTCAGGCCATCAGAATGCTAAATGACAATAACACTATGTATCAACCATCAAATGCACTCACAGCACACACATCCACACGCACACGCACACACTCACTTTAAAACAAACAACTCACTGCAGCACCCACTTTACCCACTTTAGAACACCTAAACACACTTTATATTTATTGGTAAAGAATTTGCACTACAACCCATACCTCATTACACCTTACTGTAAATTGTACCTAAATTGTACCTCATCCCATTTCTGCTTTGTACTGTATAGTATATTGTATTGTAACTCAGGTACTTCTACTCTGCATTGTACATTGTATATATGTATATACTGAACACTTTTGTCTACGTACTTGACTTCTATTTTATACGTGCTATACTTATTTTGTACTTAACTATTTTGTCTAGCACAGTCTCTGGAGCGTAACAGAAAGAAGCATTTTGTATAAAAGTATTCT
>NC_140167.1:156225414-156237914 GCF_963971535.1 Notolepis coatsorum | reverse complement strand
GAGAGAGAGAGAGAGAGAGAGAGAGAGAGAGAGAGAGAGAGAGAGAGAGAGAGAGAGAGAGAGAGGAGAGAGAGAGAGCAGAGAGAGAGCAGAGAGAGAGAGCCAGAGAGAGCAGAGAGAGAGAGAGAGAGAGAGAGAGAGAGAGAGAGAGAGAGAGAGAGAGAGAGAGAGAGAGACAGAGAGAGAGAGAGACAGAGAGAGAGACAGAGAGAGCAGAGAGAGAGCCAGAGAGAGTGAGCAAATAGAGAGAGAGAGACAGAGAGAGAGAGACAGAGAGAGAGCAGAGAGAGAGAGAGCAGAGAGAGAGCCAGAGCGAGAGAAAGCAGAGAGAGAACCAGAAGAGAGAGCAGAGAGAGAGCCAGAGCCAGAGAAAGCAGAGAGAGAGCCAGAGAGAGAGAGAAAGAGAGAGCCAGAGAGAGAGAGCAAAGAGAGAGAGAGAGAGAGCCAGAGAGAGAGATCATGAGAGAGATCATGAGAGAGCGAGAGAGAGAGAGAGAGAGAGAGAGAGAGAGAGAGAGAGAGAGAGGAGAGAGAGAGGAGAGAGAGAGAGAGAGAGAGAGAGAGAGAGAGAGAGAGAGAGAGAGAGAGAGAGAGAGAAAGCCTCTGAACCATGGTGCTTTCTGGCGAACCAGCCCGCGTTTACACCTATTTAAGCAGAACCAACGTTCCACCGTCTCCGTCATCAATGGGGGGGGCGTTACTCATACGAAGGTAAACACAACCATATGAACATGACAGTGGCGAAATGTGCTGTATATAAAACAGCTTTGGAGATTCGGCATTGCACCATGCTGATCCACTCAACAGGTAGCGATCTCAAGATGAGATCTGATTCAAATGTATTGTCATTATACAGCCAGCACAAGTACAGAGTGGATAAAGAAATGCATAAATGAATGAAAAAAAAAAAAAAATTGTGTAACGAGAGATTTGAACCTGGGACCACAGGATCCACAGGCAGCTGCACTAACCAGTTGAGCTAAAGCGTCCAAAGTTAACTGCAACGGACTAATCGATCATTTGTGTGTGGCACAGCGGAACAACAACACAATCATCAAATTTGCTGACGACACAGTAGTGGTGGGCCTGAATCTCTGCAAACGATGAAAGGGTACCTGGGGGCGGCTACGTGGCGTAGTGGGCAAGGCGCTCGCCACGAATGCAGAGACGCTGGGCTCGCCTGTTCGAGCCCAGCGCTCCACATTGCTTTCAGTTTAGCTGGTGGTTCATACTAATACACATTGGCCGTATTAGGGGGTGGGAAACTGATGGGTGGGGATCGGGCGTTGTGGACAGCGACTCCTACAGGTCGGTTGGTGCGCCTGCGCAGTAGAATCAGGAAGTGTCGGGGGCAGCGTGAGCCTCCCACGCGTTACTCCTCGCCACTGAGAGATCGAGCTGCGCAGGTGAAAAGATGCGACTGCTGTTACCTCAAGTACCGGAGGGGACTTGTGCTATGTATGACTTAGTCCACATTGCAGCCGGCTTGTGGGAGGCAAGAAACAGCGTTCGTGACAGGGGAGGGTTGAATTGGATGATACGAAATTGGGATGGGAGAAAATATAGAAAATGGGAGAAAAAGTGGATAAAAAAAAAGAAAGGGCCTACCTGGAAGAGGTAAAGAATCTGGCACGTGGTGTCAGGAGAACTGCCTCTCCCTGAACGTCAGCAAAACAAAGGAGATGATTGTGGACTTTAGGAGGTCGGGGGTCAGGGACTACAGCCCCCTCAGCATCTTCGGGGCACCGGTTGAGAAGTGAACAGTTTTAAGTACCTCAGAGTCCACATAACCAAGGACTTGACATGGACCACACACATTGACAGTGTAATCAAGAAGGCACGGCAACGCCTCTACTTCCTTAGGCGCCTAAGGAAGTTCAAAGTGAGTCAGAAGATCCTTAACCCTTTGGGTGCCGTTAATGTAGAACTACGTTTCTGTCACCCGACGGTTGAGTGCCGGAAACGTAGATCTACGTTTTTCTCACGGTATTTCTTTTATTTGCTATTGCCATTCATAATTCAGCGGGGCACCCTGAATGTGTCTGAGCTGGCAGACGGTCTTATACCGCCCTCCAACGCCTTCGGCCGCTATTGCACTCCATTAGAAACAATGTAGTTTATTTTCTCTACCGAGCTGCTGCGTGGGGGGCGGGTCCTAAACACTCCGGCAAAACACGCGCTTGTAGGGATGGCTTGGACAACTGACCCCGCCCGCCCGTTCATGTGCAATGCCCAATAACATCGGAGACAGGATCGCTGTGGATAACTGGAATGGCGATCAGATCATTGAGAGACCAGGTAAGGACTCTATATATCCAATCTTATGTTGATCTGATATTTTTTTCTCCCGCGATTGAAGCTGTCTGTGTGTGCTGTGTGTGGCTGTTTACCGTTGGGTGCAGGAGGAGGGGGGGGGGGGGGGGGGCGCCGCGCTCCAGGGCCCATTTCATGTATGCACGAGGAGACATAATAATGAGAATCTAGCGTTGATTTCAGGAAGATTCGATAATCAGGTGAAAAATGACAACGTGATAAGTGGATTCCACTAAAATGCTATTTTCGCGTCTTTTTCCTGGAATTACTCAGAAGCACCCAAACTATATTCATATTCAAAACGGTATAAAACGGAAATGTACGGATGAAAAAATTAAAAAAATTTGCACGTTGACCAGAAGCAACTCACTGATAATCGATGGTGTTATTAGATCCATAGCTATAATATAAAATATAGGTTTAGCTCTACAAACAAGGTGAGCGTTTACATGGGGTTAATGGACGGCAAGGCCAGATGCACTTCCCGGAAGGGGCGTGGCACCCAATGTGTTAAGAACTTCTACTCATGCACAATAGAGAGCATCCTGACCGGCAATATGACCTCCTGGTTTGGGAATAGCACCGCACAAGACCGTAGCAGACTACAGAGAGTGGCCTGTTCAGCCGAACGCACAATTGGAGGTGGGCTTCCCACTCTCCAAGACATTTACAACAAGCACTGCATGGGTACGGCTAAGAGAATAATCAAAGACTCTAGCCACCCAAGCAACTGCCTCTTTGAACTGCTGTGGTCAGGCAAGCGATACCGGAGTCTCATGGCAAGCACAGAGAGACTCAGAAGGAGCTTCTATCCCCAGGCCATCAGGATGCTCAACGACAATAACACAATGTAACAAACCATCAAATACACTCACAGCACACACATCCACACGCACACACTCACTTTAAATAAACAACTCAGTGTAGCACCCACTTTATCCACTTTAGACACTTTAACACACTTTATATTATATTTATTGGTAAAGAGATTTGCACTACAACGCATACCTCATTGCATCTTACCTAAGTTGTACCTCATCCCATTCTGCATTGTACTTTATATTGTATTGTAACTCAGTTAAAAAAAATCGACTCTGTATTGTATATTGTATATATGTATATTGAACACTTTTGTTTTGAACACTTTTGTTTACACTTGTTACGTACTTTTGACTTCTATTTTTTACTTATCTATTTTATTTTTATCTAGCACACTCTCAGGAGCAGAACAGGAACAAGCATTTCATATAAAAGTATTCTGTATTTTTGTATGACAACTAATAAAGAAACTTGAACTTGAATTTACACTCGTCAAGAGCCAATTGCGCAGTCGTTCAATATTGGCATTAATAAATCAGATGTCATGCTAAGTCATGCTCTACAGTAGGACTTACTACTGTGATACCCAATAAAAGAAATCATTTGAATAATAGAAGCCTACTTTGCTGGAACAATTCATTTCGAACGTATACAGTGCGTGTGTGTGAGCGTGTGTGTTTTTGTGTGTGCGCTTAGGCTCACTAAGCCTTTCTCCACGCATATTCATTTCTGGAGCATTTATCTATCCACTCTGGTTGGATGGTGTATTGTACTTGTGCTGTATAATAACAATACATTGGAATCTAATCTCATTTTGAGATCAGTCGAAAATCGCTTGCTGGATCAATTGAGTGCAATGCCGAACCTCTGCTGTTAGTTTTTTGCTTGTCTTGACAGCCTAGAATATGACACGCCCACTGATGATGTCACGGTTCGCAAGGAAAAACCGATTTTTCACGTTCCAAACCAATTAATGCCGGTGTGAACGTGCCAGCCGGTTCGAGATTATGTTCGGGAACGGCTCTGGCACGGAGCCCGGCTGGTGTGACAGGCCTGAGAGAGAGAGAGCAGAGAGAGAGAGCAGAGAGAGAGAGAGAGAGAGAGAGCAGAGAGAGAGCAGAGAGAGAGCAGAGAGAGCAGAGAGAGAGAGAGCAGAGAGAGAGAGCTGAGAGAGAGCCAGAGAGAGAGAGAGCAGAGAGAGAGAGAGAGCAGAGAGAGAGCAGAGAGAGCAGAGAGAGAGCCAGAGAGAGAGCAGAGAGAGAGCCAGAGAGAAAGAGCTGAGAGAGCCAGAGAGAGAGAGAGCCAGAGAGAGAGCAGAGCAGAGAGAGAGCAGAGAGAGCCAGAGAGAGCAGAGAGAGAGCCAGAGAGCAGAGAGAGCAGAGAGAGAGCAAGAGAGAGAGCAGAGAGAGAGCAGAGAGAGAGCCAGAGAGCAGAGAGAGAGCAGAGAGAGAGCCAGAGAGCAGAGAGAGCAAGAGAGAGAGCAGAGAGAGAGCAGAGAGAGAGCAGAGAGATCAGAGAGAGCAGAGAGATCAGAGAGAGAGAGAGAGAGAGAGAGAGCAGAGAGAGAGCCAGAGAGAGAGAGAGAGAGCAGAGAGAGAGCCAGAGAGAGAGAGAGCAGAGAGAGAGCCAGAGAGAGAGAGAGCGAGAGTAGAGAGAGCAGAGAGAGAGCCAGAGAGAGAGAGAGAGAGCAGAGAGAGAGCCAGAGAGAGAGAGAGCAAGAGCAGAGAGCGAGAGCAGAGAGAGAGAGCAGAGAGAGCAGAGAGAGAGCAGCCAGAGAGAGAGAGAGAGCCAGAGAGAGAGAGAGCGAGAGCAGAGAGAGAGCAGAGAGAGAGAGAAGAGAGCCAGAGAGAGAGCCAGAGAGAGAGAGAGAGCAGAGAGAGAGCCAGAGAGAGAGAGCCAGAGAGAGAGAGAGCGAGAGCAGAGAGAGAGCAGAGAGAGAGCCAGAGAGAGAGAGCAGGGATAGAGCCAGAGAGAGAGAGAGCCAGAGAGAGAGAGAGCGAGAGCAGAGAGAGAGAAGAGAGCCAGAGAGAGAGCCAGAGAGAGAAAGAGCAGAGAGAGAGCCAGAGAGAAAGAGCCAGAGCCAGAGCAGAGAGCGAGAGCGAGAGCAGAGAGAGAGAGAGAGAGAGAGAGAGAGAGAGAGAGAGAGAGAGAGAGAGAGAGAGAGAGAGAGAGAGAGAGAGAGAGAGAGAGAGAGAGAAGAGAGACAAAGAGAGAGAGACAGAGGGGCCTTTCTCACTCACGTTTGGAGATCGAATCACTGCTCCCGAGAACGGGGGGGAGTGTTTCTCACTCACCCCTTTTGCGATGCGAAACGGCGCTGATTCGTTTCACCCCCCGCTGAAACGGGATCAGTTGGATTAGGTGGTCTCGGAATCGCGCCGTGCCAGAGAGAGAGAGAGAGAGCCAGAGAGAGAGAGAGCGAGAGCAGAGAGAGAGCAGAGAGAGAGAAGAGAGCCAGAGAGAGAGCCAGAGAGAGAGAGAGAGCAGAGAGAGAGCCAGAGAGAGAGAGCCAGAGAGAGAGAGAGCGAGAGCAGAGAGAGAGCCAGAGAGAGAGAGCAGGGATAGTGCGCGCCGTGACACACACAACGTCGTTACTGTCATGCTTGCTTGAATTTTGGGCAGTTGTTGTTTGTATTGAGCCGTATTGTATTGTACCCATATGCAATATGTTAAATAAAGTTTACATCCATTCATTCTGCTAGCATTACCGATTCGGCGATTGCATGAGCAGCTGGCGAACGTTAGCTATCAGAGCCTGTTAGCTCAGAGCTCCTCTTTCAATCTTAACAAGCATTAAACAAATGGCCCAGTCATCTATTCACCGTTGTTTAATACACACGGTGTTGTCTCTAATGTTATCTAGCTACTGATGGCTCCCGATATCATCAGTTTGGTGCTGGCTAACTAGCGTGAGCTAACGTTAGCTTCTAGCCACAATGCTATACTGTTATAATGGCATCTTCCATTCACGTTAGCATGCAGCTAACAATGTAGCTAACAAAAGTCACCGATCTTTTTTGAGACTAAACTATCCGCTCTTGGTGGTCACTTGTGTTGATGTTAGTTTTGTTTCATCAACAAATGACAGGCAGAACACACAGTGAATGTATCCGTTTTGTTTATTGCACGTTCTTTGCTGAAAAGAAAGTGCTACAGGCTATACTAGACTAGGCTAAGCTAACTAGCGTTAACCGTTAGCTTAGCGTTAGCCCTGGGAAACGCTCAAAAGCGAACTCTACAACACCATCCATTCGTGATAAAATGGGGTGGGTTATATTGACAAGGCTTGACAACAGAGGTTCAAATATAACTTTATATTTATTGCTTATTTATTCATTTTATATCAGCATTCAGTCTCGAGCGCCATGTTAACACTTCCTGTGTTTACATTTTCGAACGTGACATCATCACCTACGGCAAGCGTAAACGCTCAAAAGGCTAACCGTAAACAGAACCCGGAACGAAACAAGACTGCAGTGTGTACGCAAACTAGAGGGGGGAGAGGAGGGGGGGGGGAGTTCGCATCAGATCTCGGTACGGGCCAGAACGGAACGAAATAGAAACGAATAGGGTGAGTGAGAAAGGGCCCAGAGAGAGAGCAGATGATACACAGTGGAATCAGAAAGAAGAGGAGAGAAGAGACAGAGGAGAGAGGAGAGAAGAGGAGATTAAATGAAAAGCAGAGGGGAGGAGATGGGAAAAGAGGAGAGGAGTGGAGATGAGGAGGGGAGGTGGAAGAAGAAAGGAGCCTAAAGAGAGGAGAGGAGAGGAGACACAACTAGAGACGAGGAGAGACAGGACTAGAGACGAGAGGAGACCAGCCCTACAACAACCTGTTATTAACACTAACATGGAACACAGCTGTTACATAGCCAGGCCCCCCCCTCCTCTCTCAATTCAAGTGGCTTTATTGGCATGACGCAGCTTGTACATGTTGCCAAAGCAAATGGTTGATAACATAAGCATGGATTACAAAACACATATTAATGTCATAGTATATACAAAAATTGTCATCATAAAATAGAACATAAAATATTACGGCATAAACATGTCAGGTGACTGTCACTCACTGTCCCTCAGTCTATGGCAGGCAGCAACATAGGCTGCTGCTAGCTCACAGCTTGTTGAGTCCTCCCCTAGTAGGACTGGTAGTTTTCCTGTATCTGGTAGTGCAAGAAAACCTTTTGTTATTAGTTCAAATTTTTTAAAATGCGTTTCTCTAATATATTTATATTTTTCACATTTGGTGAGGAAGTGCAACTCAGTTTCAGGCTCACTGAGGATGCAATGACAGCATAGCCTTTGCTCTGCAGGGAGCCAGGTTTTCCTGTGCCTTCCCTTTTCAACAGCGAGGCTGTGCTCACTCAGTCTGTATTTTGTCAAGGTTCTTTTTAGTTGTTGATCAGTCACCATGCTCAAGTAATCTGCTATGGTGTACTGTCGATTTAGAGCCAGATAGCACTGCATTTTGCTCTGTGCTTTTGTTTGTGTTTTCCAATAGGTGATGTAGTTTTGTTTTAGCTGTGTAGTAATTCGATTTATTCTGATTGGAGATGTGTTCTATTCCTGAGGTGTGTTAAGAGAGCAAGTTTGTGGACTCAGCCTCAGGACCAGCTGGGTAAGGGGGTTCCTGATGCTCCTCTGCTCTTGGCACTGCAGGGCTTGATAATGGTACGAGAGGGGGTCACTTCGTTTTAGGTGTGTCCAAAAGTTAATTGCTCTTTTTTGTATTTTTAGTATTAGTGGGTAACGGCCTAATTCTGCCCTGCATGCATTGTTTGTAGTTTTCCTCTGGACATGTAGGAGAATCTTACAGAACTCTGCATGCAGGGTCTCAATGTGGTGTTTGTCCCATTGGGTAAAGTCTTGTTTTGTAAGTGGACCCCACACCTCACTGCCATAGAGTGCAATTGGTTCAATAACACATTCAATAAATTTTAACCAGATTCGAATTGGTATTTCTGTTTGGATATTTCTTTTTATGGCATAGAAAGCCTGAGGCGAGTCAATCTATGAAAAAAAAGCACTTAACCCAAAAAAATTTATACAAAAGGTTTTTCGATGGATTCCGATAGTATTGGGCGTGCTAAATAACATACTAAAAGTCGACCAAAATCGACCCCCCCGAAAGCCGCCATTTCCAAGATGCCGTCCCAGATGGCGGTGGAGATATTAAAATGGCTATATCTCAAATTGAGAATATGGTGCAAAGGATTTCTCAACTGATTCTGGTACCTCTGGGCATGTTGACTAACATAATAAAAATCTAGGAAAATACACCTTCCAGAAAGGCTTAATTTTCAAGATGGCGTCCAAAATGGCGGCAGACCAAGCTTAAAATGGCTATATATCTCAATAGAAAAAAATATATAACTATGATTTTTCACTTGATTCTGGTACCTCTAGACATGCTTGTGAATATACTAAAAATCTAGGAAAATACACCTTCCGGAAAGGCATCATTTTCAAGATGGCGTCCAAACTGGCGCCCAGGAGCTTAAAATGACTATACAAATACAAATAGCTTACTAAAAAAGGTGTTTGCACTCTCCAGCTCTCAAGCTAGCATAGTTGAAGCCTTCTTTTTGACCATTATAGTTGTTATAGTTAGAGGTGTTTGCACTCTCCAGCTCCCAAACTACCATCGTTGAAGCCTTCTTTTTCTGAATCAGTTTCTTTCTTTCTTTTCTGACCTAGTCCTGTGTTTGGGCATGCCTGGGCGTGTCTGACCTGGCAGTGTTATTTAAGCCCCAGTTTCATTCTAGTCTTTGACAGAGGTGTTTGCACTCTCAGCTCTCAAGCTAGCATAGTTGAAGCCTTCTTTTTGACCATTATAGTTGTTATAGTTAGAGGTGTTTGCACTCTCCAGCTCCCAAACTACCATAGTTGAAGACTTCTTTTTCTGAATCAGTTTCTTTCTTTCTTTTCTGACCTAGTCCTGTGTTTGGGCATGCCTGGGCGTGTCTGACCTGGCAGTGCTATTTAAGCCCCAGTTTCATTCTAGTCTTTGACAGAGGTGTTTGCACTCTCAGCTCTCAAGCTAGCATAGTTGAAGCCTTCTTTTTGACCATTATAGTTGTTATAGTTAGAGGTGTTTGTACTCTCCAGCTCCCAAACTACCATAGTTGAAGCCTTCTTTTTCTGAATCAGTTTCTTTCTTTCTTTTCTGACCTAGTCCTGTGTTTGGGCATGCCTGGGCGTGTCTGGCCTGGCAGTGTTATTTAAGCCCCAGTTTCATCCTAGTCTTTGCCAGAGGTGTTTGCACTCTCCAGCTCTCAAGCTAGCATAGTTGAAGCCTTCTTTTTGACCATTATAGTTGTTATAGTTAGAGGTGTTTGTACTCTCCAGCTCCCAAACTACCATAGTTGAAGCCTTCTTTTTCTGAATCAGTTTCTTTCTTTCTTTTCTGACCTAGTCCTGTGTTTGGGCATGCCTGTGCGTGTCTGGCCTGGCAGTGTTATTTAAGCCCCAGTTTCATCCTAGTCTTTGCCAGAGGTGTTTGCACTCTCCAGCTCTCAAGCTAGCATAGTTGAATCCTTCTTTTTGACCATTATCTGATTTCTAAAGTGATGAGTGAATTCAGTGCCCAGATCTGTCCCATTTGTAAATTGGAAGATGGAAGTGATTTTGTTGAGATTCGTCAGAAAGGTGCTGATGGGATCAATAAAGCTAGTGTTAAAAGAGGTGACACTGTTCATGTGACTGCTGGCATGAAAGTACATTCAGAATGCCGCAAAATGTACATACATAGCCGAGATATTGATTTACATTTACAGAGGAAACAGAGCGGTGAATCAAGTACCACTAATAAAAGGACTAGTACTAGGCAGTCTGAAGCTCTATTCAATAGCCAAACTGATTGCCTTTTCTGCGGCACAAATGTTCATGAAGGACGTGCCGACTACAGTTACGTGAAAACAGACAACTTTGCAAAGTCTATATTGCAAAGCTGTGATAAACGAAATGATGAGTGGTCATTCAAAGTCAAAGGTAGAATTGAATACTATAATAGTGATCTACATGCTGCAGACTGTGTGTATCATAATGCTTGTAGCACACATTTCCGGTGTGACCGTGATGTTCCCATGGAATTTCAGCCTGATTGTAATCCAAAGCGGAGAAAGTCTGGAAGGCCAAAGAATGAGGACCAAGAACAAGCCTTCTCAAAAATGTGTGCTTACTTTGAAACGAATGATGATGGACAGCTGACCGTTTCTGCACTTAGGTGTAAAATGCAAGAGTATTTGTCTAAGGCCGATTCCATCCCATATAGTAATCAATACCTAAAAACATTGCTGATGCAACGATATGCAAATAGCATATTTATTGCAGAAGGAGATGGCTTGGATTGTATTGTTACAATAAGAGAGAAAACATCAGACATACTCAGATCCTACTATAACAACACAAAACAAAACAGTGATGAAGAGTCTGAGAAGAGACACTTACTTGAAACAGCTGCAAAACTCATAAAAAGTGACATAATGACTAATGTTCCACCTGTTAATGAGTACCCGACTACAGAGACACTAAAACTACAGAATGCCCTTGATTATATTCCACAATCACTCCACATTGTGTTAAAAGCTTTGTTTGTCGGTAAAGAGACAGAGCAGAAAATTGCTAGTATTGGCCACGCAATCATACAGGCAGTCCGACCACGAGCTGTCCTTGCCCCTTTGCAAATTGGCCTAGCAGTGCAAATGCACCACTTAAACCGGTCTCGGTTCATTGTAGATATGCTGAATAAGATGGGATTCTGCTCTTCCTATTCTGAACTGCAGAGGTTTGAAATGAATGCTGCAAATTGTACTGCACCAAACATGCTTGGTAAGGATATTGATGTGTTGGAACACGACCGTCTTATTTGCTGCAGACAATGTAGATCATAATATTCTAACAATTGATGGGAAAGGGACATTTCATGGGATGGGCATGATAGCTGCCTTGACACCAGGACAGAAGACAGACCAAAGGATTCCGAGGTTCAGAATTAATGAACTGAATCTTGTGCAGAGGTCAAAAGTTGTGATAATAGATTATCACTTTGCCAAACACTTTTGCAGAGACACCACATTTAAAGAACTTCCAAGACTCGCAGAATGTAACAAGATGGTTGATCTGCTTTGGGAGTTATCGTTCAATTTCAAACAGCCTGCACCTGGTTGGCAGGGGATCCGTCCCAAGAGCATGTGGATACGGATCATAAATGACAGTATTGATTCATATTTTACAGTGCGTCTCCCCGTGTGACTGGCAGGCGGGACCAGCAGGGGGCAGTAGCAGGCAGAGAGTGGCGGAGAGAGCTGAGAGATGATAAAGGGAGAAGTGCCGCGGAAGTCGCTCTCTTCGGCTGTGAACTTGAACACGAGAGGACACAGCTAACGGGAGCTCTAGACAGCCCCGTTGCTGACGTTTATGCCGGAGTGCCCCGGGAAAGGACAACGGGTGATAGGAAGTACTGGCTAGTGGAGACGATCTCCTAGCAGTACCAGTGTTATGATATTATGAACATTAAGTGCAGAGTCGGGCACTAAGAGTCGAGTTATACCTAGTTACAGTGAGCGGTATAAGTAGCGTGCGGCTAAGGATCACAGTAGCATTGCTCGTGTTATACCTAGTTACAGTGACGGTATAGTCTGCGTGCAAGAGACGTACGGGACATCCAAGCAGTCTGCCCGGGCGTCAACAGCTGTCTGCACCGGAGAACAGCAGCACACCTGCTCCAGGCTGCCTGCAGGACACGGGGAGTTCTTTACCACCAGCAGAGTTTGCCCAGCACCAGCTCAGCCAGCACTGCCTCTCTGCTATAGCTCCGCCTGCTAGCCCCTGCGGCGCGAGTGTTCGACGCCATCTTGCCTCCCGGACAACAGTGGAGTGACGAGGCGGCCATTCCGGATGAGTACAAACGAGCATTGATGCTCCCGACTCCATATACAGTATACAGTGTGGTGCTGCCCGCGGGCGAAGTTAACGTTGTTAACCACAGTTCAATAGGGGTACCCCAGACAATATATACCGGTATTAGCATAGGACTTTTGCAAGGTATTTTGTGGGCTCACTCTTTTATTTTATTCCTTTTCTTTGAGCGTGATAAGGCGTGTATTTCCTAAATAATTCCCGTTCTGTGAATCCCTTTATTCTCTTCCCTATGCTTCCCCCTTCCTTCCCCATATTCTCAACCGGGGACAGTAAGAGTGTAATTCCTTAAAGAAGGTGAATACTGTGGTCCGCCCAGACGTGGGCAGCGTTTAGTCTGGGTACCTGAGAGCACTTGGTGCCTGTGTGTGATACTGTAATTGACTTATGCTAATAATTCATGCCAGTAATTATTGTATGGATACCCATGGTGCAGTAATCACCAGCCG
>NC_140167.1:156197625-156225214 GCF_963971535.1 Notolepis coatsorum | reverse complement strand
GGTTGAATTGGATGATACGAAATTGGGATGGGAGAAAATATAGAAAATGGGAGAAAAAGTGGATAAAAAAAAAGAAAGGGCCTACCTGGAAGAGGTAAAGAATCTGGCACGTGGTGTCAGGAGAACTGCCTCTCCCTGAACGTCAGCAAAACAAAGGAGATGATTGTGGACTTTAGGAGGTCGGGGGTCAGGGACTACAGCCCCCTCAGCATCTTCGGGGCACCGGTTGAGAAGTGAACAGTTTTAAGTACCTCAGAGTCCACATAACCAAGGACTTGACATGGACCACACACATTGACAGTGTAATCAAGAAGGCACGGCAACGCCTCTACTTCCTTAGGCGCCTAAGAAGTTCAAAGTGAGTCAGAAGATCCTTAACCCTTTGGGTGCCGTTAATGTAGAACTACGTTTCTGTCACCCGACGGTTGAGTGCCGGAAACGTAGATCTACGTTTTTCTCACGGTATTTCTTTTATTTGCTATTGCCATTCATAATTCAGCGGGGCACCCTGAATGTGTCTGAGCTGGCAGACGGTCTTATACCGCCCTCCAACGCCTTCGGCCGCTATTGCACTCCATTAGAAACAATGTAGTTTATTTTCTCTACCGAGCTGCTGCGTGGGGGCGGGTCCTAAACACTCCGGCAAAACACGCGCTTGTAGGGATGGCTTGGACAACTGACCCCGCCCGCCCGTTCATGTGCAATGCCCAATAACATCGGAGACAGGATCGCTGTGGATAACTGGAATGGCGATCAGATCATTGAGAGACCAGGTAAGGACTCTATATATCCAATCTTATGTTGATCTGATATTTTTTTCTCCCGCGATTGAAGCTGTCTGTGTGTGCTGTGTGTGGCTGTTTACCGTTGGGTGCAGGAGGAGGGGGGGGGGGGGGGGGGCGCCGCGCTCCAGGGCCCATTTCATGTATGCACGAGGAGACATAATAATGAGAATCTAGCGTTGATTTCAGGAAGATTCGATAATCAGGTGAAAAATGACAACGTGATAAGTGGATTCCACTAAAATGCTATTTTCGCGTCTTTTTCCTGGAATTACTCAGAAGCACCCAAACTATATTCATATTCAAAACGGTATAAAACGGAAATGTACGGATGAAAAAATTAAAAAAATTTGCACGTTGACCAGAAGCAACTCACTGATAATCGATGGTGTTATTAGATCCATAGCTATAATATAAAATATAGGTTTAGCTCTACAAACAAGGTGAGCGTTTACATGGGGTTAATGGACGGCAAGGCCAGATGCACTTCCCGGAAGGGGCGTGGCACCCAATGTGTTAAGAACTTCTACTCATGCACAATAGAGAGCATCCTGACCGGCAATATGACCTCCTGGTTTGGGAATAGCACCGCACAAGACCGTAGCAGACTACAGAGAGTGGCCTGTTCAGCCGAACGCACAATTGGAGGTGGGCTTCCCACTCTCCAAGACATTTACAACAAGCACTGCATGGGTACGGCTAAGAGAATAATCAAAGACTCTAGCCACCCAAGCAACTGCCTCTTTGAACTGCTGTGGTCAGGCAAGCGATACCGGAGTCTCATGGCAAGCACAGAGAGACTCAGAAGGAGCTTCTATCCCCAGGCCATCAGGATGCTCAACGACAATAACACAATGTAACAAACCATCAAATACACTCACAGCACACACATCCACACGCACACACTCACTTTAAATAAACAACTCAGTGTAGCACCCACTTTATCCACTTTAGACACTTTAACACACTTTATATTATATTTATTGGTAAAGAGATTTGCACTACAACGCATACCTCATTGCATCTTACCTAAGTTGTACCTCATCCCATTCTGCATTGTACTTTATATTGTATTGTAACTCAGTTAAAAAAAATCGACTCTGTATTGTATATTGTATATATGTATATTGAACACTTTTGTTTTGAACACTTTTGTTTACACTTGTTACGTACTTTTGACTTCTATTTTTTACTTATCTATTTTATTTTTATCTAGCACACTCTCAGGAGCAGAACAGGAACAAGCATTTCATATAAAAGTATTCTGTATTTTTGTATGACAACTAATAAAGAAACTTGAACTTGAATTTACACTCGTCAAGAGCCAATTGCGCAGTCGTTCAATATTGGCATTAATAAATCAGATGTCATGCTAAGTCATGCTCTACAGTAGGACTTACTACTGTGATACCCAATAAAAGAAATCATTTGAATAATAGAAGCCTACTTTGCTGGAACAATTCATTTCGAACGTATACAGTGCGTGTGTGTGAGCGTGTGTGTTTTTGTGTGTGCGCTTAGGCTCACTAAGCCTTTCTCCACGCATATTCATTTCTGGAGCATTTATCTATCCACTCTGGTTGGATGGTGTATTGTACTTGTGCTGTATAATAACAATACATTGGAATCTAATCTCATTTTGAGATCAGTCGAAAATCGCTTGCTGGATCAATTGAGTGCAATGCCGAACCTCTGCTGTTAGTTTTTGCTTGTCTTGACAGCCTAGAATATGACACGCCCACTGATGATGTCACGGTTCGCAAGGAAAAACCGATTTTTCACGTTCCAAACCAATTAATGCCGGTGTGAACGTGCCAGCCGGTTCGAGATTATGTTCGGGAACGGCTCTGGCACGGAGCCCGGCTGGTGTGACAGGCCTGAGAGAGAGAGAGCAGAGAGAGAGAGCAGAGAGAGAGAGAGAGAGAGAGAGCAGAGAGAGAGCAGAGAGAGAGCAGAGAGAGCAGAGAGAGAGAGAGCAGAGAGAGAGAGCTGAGAGAGAGCCAGAGAGAGAGAGAGCAGAGAGAGAGAGAGAGCAGAGAGAGAGCAGAGAGAGCAGAGAGAGAGCCAGAGAGAGAGCAGAGAGAGAGCCAGAGAGAAAGAGCTGAGAGAGCCAGAGAGAGAGAGAGCCAGAGAGAGAGCAGAGCAGAGAGAGAGCAGAGAGAGCCAGAGAGAGCAGAGAGAGAGCCAGAGAGCAGAGAGAGCAGAGAGAGAGCAAGAGAGAGAGCAGAGAGAGAGCAGAGAGAGAGCCAGAGAGCAGAGAGAGAGCAGAGAGAGAGCCAGAGAGCAGAGAGAGCAAGAGAGAGAGCAGAGAGAGAGCAGAGAGAGAGCAGAGAGATCAGAGAGAGCAGAGAGATCAGAGAGAGAGAGAGAGAGAGAGAGAGAGCAGAGAGAGAGCCAGAGAGAGAGAGAGAGAGCAGAGAGAGAGCCAGAGAGAGAGAGAGCAGAGAGAGAGCCAGAGAGAGAGAGAGCGAGAGTAGAGAGAGCAGAGAGAGAGCCAGAGAGAGAGAGAGAGAGCAGAGAGAGAGCCAGAGAGAGAGAGAGCAAGAGCAGAGAGCGAGAGCAGAGAGAGAGAGCAGAGAGAGCAGAGAGAGAGCAGCCAGAGAGAGAGAGAGAGCCAGAGAGAGAGAGAGCGAGAGCAGAGAGAGAGCAGAGAGAGAGAGAAGAGAGCCAGAGAGAGAGCCAGAGAGAGAGAGAGAGCAGAGAGAGAGCCAGAGAGAGAGAGCCAGAGAGAGAGAGAGCGAGAGCAGAGAGAGAGCAGAGAGAGAGCCAGAGAGAGAGAGCAGGGATAGAGCCAGAGAGAGAGAGAGCCAGAGAGAGAGAGAGCGAGAGCAGAGAGAGAGAAGAGAGCCAGAGAGAGAGCCAGAGAGAGAAAGAGCAGAGAGAGAGCCAGAGAGAAAGAGCCAGAGCCAGAGCAGAGAGCGAGAGCGAGAGCAGAGAGAGAGAGAGAGAGAGAGAGAGAGAGAGAGAGAGAGAGAGAGAGAGAGAGAGAGAGAGAGAGAGAGAGAGAGAGAGAGAGAGAGAAGAGAGACAAAGAGAGAGAGACAGAGGGGCCTTTCTCACTCACGTTTGGAGATCGAATCACTGCTCCCGAGAACGGGGGGGAGTGTTCTCACTCACCCCTTTTGCGATGCGAAACGGCGCTGATTCGTTTCACCCCCCGCTGAACGGGATCAGTTGGATTAGGTGGTCTCGGAATCGCGCCGTGCCAGAGAGAGAGAGAGAGCCAGAGAGAGAGAGAGCGAGAGCAGAGAGAGAGCAGAGAGAGAGAAGAGAGCCAGAGAGAGAGCCAGAGAGAGAGAGAGAGCAGAGAGAGAGCCAGAGAGAGAGAGCCAGAGAGAGAGAGAGCGAGAGCAGAGAGAGAGCCAGAGAGAGAGAGCAGGGATAGTGCGCGCCGTGACACACACAACGTCGTTACTGTCATGCTTGCTTGAATTTTGGGCAGTTGTTGTTTGTATTGAGCCGTATTGTATTGTACCCATATGCAATATGTTAAATAAAGTTTACATCCATTCATTCTGCTAGCATTACCGATTCGGCGATTGCATGAGCAGCTGGCGAACGTTAGCTATCAGAGCCTGTTAGCTCAGAGCTCCTCTTTCAATCTTAACAAGCATTAAACAAATGGCCCAGTCATCTATTCACCGTTGTTTAATACACACGGTGTTGTCTCTAATGTTATCTAGCTACTGATGGCTCCCGATATCATCAGTTTGGTGCTGGCTAACTAGCGTGAGCTAACGTTAGCTTCTAGCCACAATGCTATACTGTTATAATGGCATCTTCCATTCACGTTAGCATGCAGCTAACAATGTAGCTAACAAAAGTCACCGATCTTTTTTGAGACTAAACTATCCGCTCTTGGTGGTCACTTGTGTTGATGTTAGTTTTGTTTCATCAACAAATGACAGGCAGAACACACAGTGAATGTATCCGTTTTGTTTATTGCACGTTCTTTGCTGAAAAGAAAGTGCTACAGGCTATACTAGACTAGGCTAAGCTAACTAGCGTTAACCGTTAGCTTAGCGTTAGCCCTGGGAAACGCTCAAAAGCGAACTCTACAACACCATCCATTCGTGATAAAATGGGGTGGGTTATATTGACAAGGCTTGACAACAGAGGTTCAAATATAACTTTATATTTATTGCTTATTTATTCATTTTATATCAGCATTCAGTCTCGAGCGCCATGTTAACACTTCCTGTGTTTACATTTTCGAACGTGACATCATCACCTACGGCAAGCGTAAACGCTCAAAAGGCTAACCGTAAACAGAACCCGGAACGAAACAAGACTGCAGTGTGTACGCAAACTAGAGGGGGGAGAGGAGGGGGGGGGGAGTTCGCATCAGATCTCGGTACGGGCCAGAACGGAACGAAATAGAAACGAATAGGGTGAGTGAGAAAGGGCCCAGAGAGAGAGCAGATGATACACAGTGGAATCAGAAAGAAGAGGAGAGAAGAGACAGAGGAGAGAGGAGAGAAGAGGAGATTAAATGAAAAGCAGAGGGGAGGAGATGGGAAAAGAGGAGAGGAGTGGAGATGAGGAGGGGAGGTGGAAGAAGAAAGGAGCCTAAAGAGAGGAGAGGAGAGGAGACACAACTAGAGACGAGGAGAGACAGGACTAGAGACGAGAGGAGACCAGCCCTACAACAACCTGTTATTAACACTAACATGGAACACAGCTGTTACATAGCCAGGCCCCCCCCTCCTCTCTCAATTCAAGTGGCTTTATTGGCATGACGCAGCTTGTACATGTTGCCAAAGCAAATGGTTGATAACATAAGCATGGATTACAAAACACATATTAATGTCATAGTATATACAAAAATTGTCATCATAAAATAGAACATAAAATATTACGGCATAAACATGTCAGGTGACTGTCACTCACTGTCCCTCAGTCTATGGCAGGCAGCAACATAGGCTGCTGCTAGCTCACAGCTTGTTGAGTCCTCCCCTAGTAGGACTGGTAGTTTTCCTGTATCTGGTAGTGCAAGAAAACCTTTTGTTATTAGTTCAAATTTTTTAAAATGCGTTTCTCTAATATATTTATATTTTTCACATTTGGTGAGGAAGTGCAACTCAGTTTCAGGCTCACTGAGGATGCAATGACAGCATAGCCTTTGCTCTGCAGGGAGCCAGGTTTTCCTGTGCCTTCCCTTTTCAACAGCGAGGCTGTGCTCACTCAGTCTGTATTTTGTCAAGGTTCTTTTTAGTTGTTGATCAGTCACCATGCTCAAGTAATCTGCTATGGTGTACTGTCGATTTAGAGCCAGATAGCACTGCATTTTGCTCTGTGCTTTTGTTTGTGTTTTCCAATAGGTGATGTAGTTTTGTTTTAGCTGTGTAGTAATTCGATTTATTCTGATTGGAGATGTGTTCTATTCCTGAGGTGTGTTAAGAGAGCAAGTTTGTGGACTCAGCCTCAGGACCAGCTGGGTAAGGGGGTTCCTGATGCTCCTCTGCTCTTGGCACTGCAGGGCTTGATAATGGTACGAGAGGGGGTCACTTCGTTTTAGGTGTGTCCAAAAGTTAATTGCTCTTTTTTGTATTTTTAGTATTAGTGGGTAACGGCCTAATTCTGCCCTGCATGCATTGTTTGTAGTTTTCCTCTGGACATGTAGGAGAATCTTACAGAACTCTGCATGCAGGGTCTCAATGTGGTGTTTGTCCCATTGGGTAAAGTCTTGTTTTGTAAGTGGACCCCACACCTCACTGCCATAGAGTGCAATTGGTTCAATAACACATTCAATAAATTTTAACCAGATTCGAATTGGTATTTCTGTTTGGATATTTCTTTTTATGGCATAGAAAGCCTGAGGCGAGTCAATCTATGAAAAAAAAGCACTTAACCCAAAAAAATTTATACAAAAGGTTTTTCGATGGATTCCGATAGTATTGGGCGTGCTAAATAACATACTAAAAGTCGACCAAAATCGACCCCCCCGAAAGCCGCCATTTCCAAGATGCCGTCCCAGATGGCGGTGGAGATATTAAAATGGCTATATCTCAAATTGAGAATATGGTGCAAAGGATTTCTCAACTGATTCTGGTACCTCTGGGCATGTTGACTAACATAATAAAAATCTAGGAAAATACACCTTCCAGAAAGGCTTAATTTTCAAGATGGCGTCCAAAATGGCGGCAGACCAAGCTTAAAATGGCTATATATCTCAATAGAAAAAAATATATAACTATGATTTTTCACTTGATTCTGGTACCTCTAGACATGCTTGTGAATATACTAAAAATCTAGGAAAATACACCTTCCGGAAAGGCATCATTTTCAAGATGGCGTCCAAACTGGCGCCCAGGAGCTTAAAATGACTATACAAATACAAATAGCTTACTAAAAAAGGTGTTTGCACTCTCCAGCTCTCAAGCTAGCATAGTTGAAGCCTTCTTTTTGACCATTATAGTTGTTATAGTTAGAGGTGTTTGCACTCTCCAGCTCCCAAACTACCATCGTTGAAGCCTTCTTTTTCTGAATCAGTTTCTTTCTTTCTTTTCTGACCTAGTCCTGTGTTTGGGCATGCCTGGGCGTGTCTGACCTGGCAGTGTTATTTAAGCCCCAGTTTCATTCTAGTCTTTGACAGAGGTGTTTGCACTCTCAGCTCTCAAGCTAGCATAGTTGAAGCCTTCTTTTTGACCATTATAGTTGTTATAGTTAGAGGTGTTTGCACTCTCCAGCTCCCAAACTACCATAGTTGAAGACTTCTTTTTCTGAATCAGTTTCTTTCTTTCTTTTCTGACCTAGTCCTGTGTTTGGGCATGCCTGGGCGTGTCTGACCTGGCAGTGCTATTTAAGCCCCAGTTTCATTCTAGTCTTTGACAGAGGTGTTTGCACTCTCAGCTCTCAAGCTAGCATAGTTGAAGCCTTCTTTTTGACCATTATAGTTGTTATAGTTAGAGGTGTTTGTACTCTCCAGCTCCCAAACTACCATAGTTGAAGCCTTCTTTTTCTGAATCAGTTTCTTTCTTTCTTTTCTGACCTAGTCCTGTGTTTGGGCATGCCTGGGCGTGTCTGGCCTGGCAGTGTTATTTAAGCCCCAGTTTCATCCTAGTCTTTGCCAGAGGTGTTTGCACTCTCCAGCTCTCAAGCTAGCATAGTTGAAGCCTTCTTTTTGACCATTATAGTTGTTATAGTTAGAGGTGTTTGTACTCTCCAGCTCCCAAACTACCATAGTTGAAGCCTTCTTTTTCTGAATCAGTTTCTTTCTTTCTTTTCTGACCTAGTCCTGTGTTTGGGCATGCCTGTGCGTGTCTGGCCTGGCAGTGTTATTTAAGCCCCAGTTTCATCCTAGTCTTTGCCAGAGGTGTTTGCACTCTCCAGCTCTCAAGCTAGCATAGTTGAATCCTTCTTTTTGACCATTATCTGATTTCTAAAGTGATGAGTGAATTCAGTGCCCAGATCTGTCCCATTTGTAAATTGGAAGATGGAAGTGATTTTGTTGAGATTCGTCAGAAAGGTGCTGATGGGATCAATAAAGCTAGTGTTAAAAGAGGTGACACTGTTCATGTGACTGCTGGCATGAAAGTACATTCAGAATGCCGCAAAATGTACATACATAGCCGAGATATTGATTTACATTTACAGAGGAAACAGAGCGGTGAATCAAGTACCACTAATAAAAGGACTAGTACTAGGCAGTCTGAAGCTCTATTCAATAGCCAAACTGATTGCCTTTTCTGCGGCACAAATGTTCATGAAGGACGTGCCGACTACAGTTACGTGAAAACAGACAACTTTGCAAAGTCTATATTGCAAAGCTGTGATAAACGAAATGATGAGTGGTCATTCAAAGTCAAAGGTAGAATTGAATACTATAATAGTGATCTACATGCTGCAGACTGTGTGTATCATAATGCTTGTAGCACACATTTCCGGTGTGACCGTGATGTTCCCATGGAATTTCAGCCTGATTGTAATCCAAAGCGGAGAAAGTCTGGAAGGCCAAAGAATGAGGACCAAGAACAAGCCTTCTCAAAAATGTGTGCTTACTTTGAAACGAATGATGATGGACAGCTGACCGTTTCTGCACTTAGGTGTAAAATGCAAGAGTATTTGTCTAAGGCCGATTCCATCCCATATAGTAATCAATACCTAAAAACATTGCTGATGCAACGATATGCAAATAGCATATTTATTGCAGAAGGAGATGGCTTGGATTGTATTGTTACAATAAGAGAGAAAACATCAGACATACTCAGATCCTACTATAACAACACAAAACAAAACAGTGATGAAGAGTCTGAGAAGAGACACTTACTTGAAACAGCTGCAAAACTCATAAAAAGTGACATAATGACTAATGTTCCACCTGTTAATGAGTACCCGACTACAGAGACACTAAAACTACAGAATGCCCTTGATTATATTCCACAATCACTCCACATTGTGTTAAAAGCTTTGTTTGTCGGTAAAGAGACAGAGCAGAAAATTGCTAGTATTGGCCACGCAATCATACAGGCAGTCCGACCACGAGCTGTCCTTGCCCCTTTGCAAATTGGCCTAGCAGTGCAAATGCACCACTTAAACCGGTCTCGGTTCATTGTAGATATGCTGAATAAGATGGGATTCTGCTCTTCCTATTCTGAACTGCAGAGGTTTGAAATGAATGCTGCAAATTGTACTGCACCAAACATGCTTGGTAAGGATATTGATGTGTTGGAACACGACCGTCTTATTTGCTGCAGACAATGTAGATCATAATATTCTAACAATTGATGGGAAAGGGACATTTCATGGGATGGGCATGATAGCTGCCTTGACACCAGGACAGAAGACAGACCAAAGGATTCCGAGGTTCAGAATTAATGAACTGAATCTTGTGCAGAGGTCAAAAGTTGTGATAATAGATTATCACTTTGCCAAACACTTTTGCAGAGACACCACATTTAAAGAACTTCCAAGACTCGCAGAATGTAACAAGATGGTTGATCTGCTTTGGGAGTTATCGTTCAATTTCAAACAGCCTGCACCTGGTTGGCAGGGGATGATGCACATTATTCATAAGGGAGATGAACATCCAGGGCAGTCTTCAGTGAGATACTTACCAATGATAGACATGTACTCCGGAGACAAAACATGCATTCTGTCAACACTGGAGTTCATTTTGTTTGTAAGTGTAGCTGTACAATAAAAGAGTCGAGTCGCGCTGGTTCTTAATGCCGTGTATTGCCAAGCAACAAGTAAACAAACCACACCTTCCCCAGGAAGTGAGACACGTCATATATCATACAGGCACCGGCCCAGCACGCCCACAAGGCGGAGCTGTAGCCCAGCCTGTAACATCTCCCTTCCTTTAGTAAGTAACAACATCAATCCGTGCAGACCTAAGTAGTATCAAAACACCTCATCAATAACAACCACAATTAAACACAGAATCACAATTTTCCCACATTCCCCATTTCCTTTTTTTTTTATATATCTTACAGTCCATACGCATGTGCACAGTCCTTGTGTGCTGGGGTGCGGGCGTGACTATGTGTATGTGTGTATGTGTGTGTATGTGTGCGTGTGAGACAGTCTCAGTTTGTGTGCGACCTAGAGGTTAAGTCTGTCCGGAGGCCGTAACGGCCTCTCCTCCATCGGCCCGTCCTGTCACCCGGGAGTGGCTTCATCCGTATGGGCCGGCCGACGTTCAGCTCCGGCAGATCCTTCGCCGATCGGTCATACATCAACTTTGCTGCTTGATGTTTCACTCTCAGCTTGTCCGGGACCCCTGTGACGACCTGAGGTACCAGTAGCTGGTCGGCCACAGGGAGAAGGGTTCTCAGTCTCCGCGACATAAGCCGCTGTGCAGGGCTGCACTGCATACCCTCAGTGGGTGTGTTTCTCCAATGTAAAATGGCCTTCCAGGGGTCCTCTCTGGCCCGGTCTGGCTTTCTGCACAGGCTCTTCACAATCTTTACCGCCGACTCCGCTTTGCCGTTAGCCTTCGGGTGCCTCGGTGAGGACATAACGTGCTCAAAGCCCCACTCCCTCGCAAACGCCCGGAACTCCCCACCGGCAAACTGGCCCCCACCATCAGAAATGGCCCTGTCTGGGACCCCGTGGCGAGCAAACTGTGCCTTGCATCGTCGGATCGTGGTGTCCGCTGACAGATCAGGGAGCAAGTCGACCTCCCAGAAGTCCGAATAGTGGTCCACCACGAGAAGAAAGTTCTGTGCTGCATAGCTGTACAGGTCCATGCTTACCAGCTGCCAGGGCCGTGTGGGGAGCGGGTGTGACATCATAGTCTCTTTCTGTTGTTCGTGTGCATACTCATTGCACACGGAGCACTGCTGTACGTAATCTTTGACTTCCCCTTGCATACCGGGCCAGTACAGTGTATCACGAGCCTGTCTGTAGCACGCCTCGGCCCCCACATGGTTGTAGTGGATCCGTCTCAGCATTTCCGGACGCATAGCTTTCGGAATTATGATGCGCTGACTCCTGTAGAGCACGCCATCCTGTGCACTTATCTCGTCTCTGATGGCCCAATATTCCCGGACGGCTAAAGGGGTCTCCTCTTTGTGGTCTGGCCATCCCTTCAGCACGACTGACTTGAGTGTTTGCAGACACACATTCTCCTCAGTGTGTGTTCGAATCTGTGCCAGACGTTGGCTGCTGACGTTCAGATAGTCCGCCTGCCGAATGGCGGCCGTGTCCCACTGCTCCTGCCGCATGCTGCAGACCATTTCCCGTCTGTACAGTGTATCTGTTCTCTGTGGTGGGGTGGTGGCTCTGCTGAGTGTGTCACTTATGTACATTTCAGGGCCTGGCTTGTATACCACCGCCAGGCAGTAGTTCTGCAGTGTGAGGAGCATGCTCTGAAGGCGCTTTGGCGCACTGAGGAGAGGTTTAGTGAAGATGGACACCAACGGGCGGTGGTCGGTCTCTGCAGTCACATCACCCCTCCCATATAGGTAGTAGTGGAAGCGTTGACAGGCGAATACGATGCTTAGACACTCCTTTTCTATTTGTGCATAATTTTGCTCCGTTTGGGTCAATGCACGAGAGGCAAATGCGACAGGCTGTCCCCCCTGAAGCAAGCAGCAGCCCAGACCCGTCTGACTGGAGTCGCTCTGTACGGTGACCGGCTTGTGGACGTCATAGTACCTTAGGACTGGCACCGCCGTGATCAGAGCCTTGATTTCCTTCATGGCAGCCTCATGTTTGGGCAGCCAGTGCCACATCACATCTTTGTCGAGCAGTCTCCTCAGAGGCTCACATACCGCTGACAAGCGTGGCATGAATCTCGACAGGTAGTTCACAAACCCAACACATCGCTGGACCCCTTTTGCGTCTGTGGGGTTTGGCATGTCCAGAACCGCCCTGACCTTGTCAGGGTCAACCTTGAGGCCCTCTGCGGACAGTATGTGGCCGTGGAAGCGGACCTCCTTCAGTAGAAACTGCAGCTTTTTCAGGCCCAGTCTCAGCTTTACCTCTCTGCATCTGTCCATCAGAGCGACGAGGTTCGTGTCATGGTCGTGGTTGGCCTCATCCTCGGTGTCCCCACAGCCCACTATGAGGATATCATCAGCTATGGGCTCAATCCCCGTCAAGCCAGCCAGCAGCTCATGCTGCTTTCTTTGGTACAGCTCTGGAGCCACTGACACACCGAAAGGGAGTTTTAGCCAACGTTTCCTACCCCACGGTGTCCAGAACGTTGTCATCAGGCTGCTCTCTTCGTCCAAACGGCACTGTAAAAATGCATCCCGTGCATCCACCAGCGTGAATATACGTGCCTTTGGCAGCTTATACAGCACGTCATCCAAAGTGGGCATCAGGTAATGGAACCGTTTCAGAGCTCGGTTAAGGGGCTTTGGGTCTATACAAAGTCTCAATTTGTCTGGCCTTTTCACTATGACCAGATTGCTAATCCAGTCCGTGGGTCGAGTGACTGTGGTCAAGTGCCCATCTTCTTCATATTTATCCAGCTGTGCTTTAACAGCTGCCTTCAGGGCCACTGGAACGTTCCTGGGAGCACACTGCACCGGCGCCACCGTGCTGTCCAGCTCAAAGTGAATATCACCAGGCAGAGACTCAACAGGGCTGGTGAACACATCATGGTAGGTGCTGACGAGCCACTCTTTGGTCAGTGACACCTTCCTGCAGTGCTCCACTTTATTCAGTTCCTCAGGAATGGTGAAGCGTATCAGACCAAGCCTCTCACATGTCTCCCCCGAAAGCAAGGGCCTCTGGCCAGTATGTACGACTTCAAAGTCCAGTCTGTGCGTCTTACCCCTAATGACGCATTGTGTGCTGTACACCCACAACGAGCTCATCCACTCACTGTTGTAAAGTTTCAGTTTGATGAAGCACTTCTGAAGGGGTGTTCTAGGTGCCAGTCTTGACTTGTCCTTGATGCTCATCACATTGCATGTGGCTCCCGAGTCGAGCTGGCACCTTTGGAGGCCTTTTTGCAGTGGTAGGTTGACAAACCACTTTTTCCCTTGAGTGTTCACAGCCCGCACGCTCTCTGCTGTGTACACGTCTCTCTCCTCCCGGTCGCTGTCCTCCAGTTCCCCTGGCCATGGGTCATCCACAGCATTTAACTGGCGAGCCTCTTTTCATGCAAACTTTTGCAAAATGGTTAGCCGTGCCACATGAACGGCATGATTTACCAAAGGCGGGGCACTGGTCACGCCCACGTTTGTGCCGTGTGCCACAGTACTTGCATTCACCAGTGTCTCTCATGTTCTGTGGCTGTGCCGATGTATTGGCCTCGGATGGCCTGCTGGCAGGCCTCCGTCCATATCGCTGCCCTTGTGTGGCGTTAACGCTGTCCCCAGGCCCGGAGCTGCCGCTGCCCAGAGACATGGTCTTTAACCTACTGTCCATGACCTCAGCTGCTCGACAAATAATGATGGCCTGATCCAATTTAAGGTCCTTTTCTCTTAATAAGCGCCGTCTAGCGCCCTCATCAGTTATCCCTAGGACAAGCCTGTCTCTTATGAGTTCATCTTTAATAGCTCCATATTCACAAGAGGCAGCCTTTTCTCTCAGTCTTGTAACAAAAGCATCAAACAGCTCTCCATCCTCCTGTTTCAAGTTGCCAAAAACGTACCTCTCGAATATCACGTTCTTAGCTGGTGTGAAGTATTGCTGCAGTGCTGTCAGAATAGCCCCCACATCTTTTTGTTGCTCCACGGTGAGTCCCAGGTTGTGTTTATAAATATGACGACAGTCATTCCCCATTAACCGTCTGAGCGCCGCCGCCTGTACTGGCTTTTCTTTCTCGCTGAGCCCGGTCGCAAGCAGTTATATATCGTATTTGCTTCGCGTCCCGCTCTGAGCCTTATGAGATATCCCTTATCTCCTATGATACCTATTGTATCTCCCACAAACAAAAATACATGCACCCCACCTGTATGGGGCCCCGCCCCCATGGTGGTCACGAAACACCCTTCCTCTATTTTCGTCCCAGCGTAATGGATGCGTGCACCATACGATAACTAGCAGGATGAAAAGATCAGAGTCAAAATGTTGAAAGCTTACCGGAGGTTGCTGGCCCCTGGCATCTTCGACGCATGTTTTCGGCGACACGACGGGCCTATGTTGATGTTCCTCGTTTGATGACAGCACATCGAGGTTCAGCTGTACAAGACTGGCTGTCGGGCCAGCTTGTACTCAGGTAGGCCCTGTGTCTTCAGGCATGGGTATTAGTGTTGGTAATGCTGGTTTGTTTTGTTACACAACCATGTTGTGTGTTGGCGCCGGGGGCAGGATGGTTTGGTGAACGTTCTCTGCAGGGAACGGTTTCCAAGCTGTCTTGGGCGTGCTGCTAAAACATCTAATGCTATGCTACATGCTATCGCTAATGCAGCATGCTATTACTACTGCTAATTGCTACGCTGTTCTAATGTCTCCGCCGTGAGATGTTGTCACTCTCCCTCCTCTTGCCCGGTTCATCAATGAAGGTCAGTCGGTAGCTGTTGTGGGTTTTTTTGCTGAGTCCTATTTACCTTTTTCGGGTAAATGGGTTGACAACAGGGTAGGCCGTGGCTAGGCCTAGCCAGGTATGTTTCCTTGTGTTCCGGCGGGGTTTGTTGAACGGTGTTCCCATCTGGGTTGGCGTCGGGTAGTGGGGCTATGGGTCCAGCCGACATGGTAAACATGTTGCGTGTCTGTGCGCAGGCAATTGTTGTTTTGGGTCCCACATCGCCTCGCGCTAGGCTGCAGTAGTATAAGGGCAGGGCCGCCTGGGAGAAATGTGAGGCCCTGTGCGTTTTTAGACGCGAGGCCCCCCACCCCCTGAGGCGGCCCTGTGTAGTGGGCTATTGTTTCGTTTTGTCACTCTGCTATGAGAAGGTCTGTCTTGCTACAGTTTTCTCTCCTCTCAACCATTCATACTGACGGTCAATCGGTATACTGGGGGAGTAGTGCGGGGGGGGGCTTTGTTTACCTTTTTTGGTAAATGGGCTAAACTAGGGCTGGTGTCCTGTTGTGAATATTTTGAATGAAGGCGGGACTAGTTCGCTCTGGTCCGTCTCCCCTTAACTTGTGTGTATGGGTTTGCTCATTCTACAGTGTTTTGTGGGTTAGTTCTTTTATTCATTTAACCTTTTCATGGTGCACACCACAGTGGAGGTTGCTGTTTGCAATCACCACTGGTGCTCCGTGTTAACATCAGTCCTTTGTTTTTGACGTATTGAAACAATGCCCCGCCCGGCCGACGCCATGGGTGGGTCGGCCTGGCGAGTGGCTGGTGGGCTGTTAAGGCTTGTACCGCCACGGTATGGAATTGGCAACGATTAGAACTGTGTTCGAATTGCTGTTTTTTTCTATTAAAAAAATTGTGTCTGGTGGAGGGGCCTTAAGGGCCAGCCGACGTCAACACATCGCGCGAGGTTGTTGACGTTATTAGCTTTGACCCAGCCGCAAGCTATAACCGCTCAGGGTTCCCCTCTCCGCAGGGGATTTTGGTCTTCTGCTGGAGCGCGGGCGGTATTGTCCTAGGCCCTACATCGCCTCACACCGCGCAGCCAGAAGAAGAGAGAGCACGGCCTTGTCAGCGGCGATGACGAGGCCCTCGACAGGCGGCCATGTTTTTCCCCGCCGGAGGTATCCTGGGCGTTGATTCGACAGGTGTCCACAAGGCCGACAGCCTTGGCGGCCGAGGGATCGGCCATGTAGGATGGGTTTGGCTTGGACAAACAAGCCGTCACCGTCCTGCCGCGAGCAGCCCGCTCTCCGATCACTCCCTTCCCCAACACCAGCGGAAGAAGTGTTTCCTTTGGCTGCGGGCCGCGTGCCTTCGTTGATGCGCGGGCGGCCCCCCTTTTCGCTTCTCATGGGGACAGGGGCTGACACCCAGTTGATGGCTGAGCCTGGGTCTGTCCGTGAGACTGTTGTGCTGTCAAGCGGCTCCCACACCTTGAACTGTGTTGGTTGAGCCTGGTGTTACGTCTGTCAACTTAAGTGTTGTCAGCAGGGGGGCTCGAAACCTTTTGAGGCACACAGTGCGGGCTTCCCCGGCCTCGCCTTCGCCAGGCCAGGTATCATGTTGGTGCCTCCCACTCCTGAAATATTGGCAAGTGGTCGCAGCTCACATGATTTGGGGTGGTAGTAATATCACTGCAGGGCTACGGTGTGTAGGAACCCATGGGGGCCTTACACCTTGCATGTCCGGCTGCAGAACAACTCCTTCAGCATGTTCTGGAGGGGTGTTCAGTGGGGGGGCTTTTTTCATCGGAAGCCCCCCGTATCAGACCGGCCCTTTCTGTCGGGGTTCCCCCTTGGGTGCGATTGCCTCGTGGGTGGTGTCAGGGTCAGGTGTTCCGACACGGAACGCGCTCCTCGCACGGTTCCAGGTTTGGCTACGCACAGGGGGGGGACCGGGCCAACTGTCTACAGTTCCTGGCGGACCTGCGCCATGTGACGGCGGGTGCGTTGGGAGTGTCGTCACATATGACTACGGCAGTACCATATGTCGAGGTGGATGGAGAGAACGCTGTGGCGGGGACTTGTGTTTACACAACCCCACCCGTTTTCAGGTTTGGTACAGACCCTGTTGTCAGGGTCTCCAGCAGTGACAGCTCTGGTCAACGAGATCCAGTCTCTGTGGACGAAGCAAGCCATCGTCGTGGCGTTCTCCTCCCGGTGTTCTCTGCCCGAGAAGTCGGGAGGGAGGGGTGTAAGACCCAGGCTGGACCTGTCCCATGGGAAGGTTCAGCATTTTTTGGATCGTCTCCTACCTGTTGAACACTGTCAGGTGGGGGTCTGGTTCTCCTCCATAGACCTGTAGGATGCGTATGCGCATCCCCGATCTTCCATCCTAGGGCTTACCTACGCTTCCTTTGCAGGGTTAGCGTATGAGTACCAGAGGCTGCCGTTCGGTTTTCTCTGGCTCCCCGCATCTTCACCAAGTGCGTGGAGGCCGCACTGGGGCCTCTGCGTCGTCCGGGGTTACGGAGTGTTCTGCCCTGATGACGTTCTGGTCCTTTGCGGTCAAGGTGGATTGTCAGGTCTCGTACCAGGCAGGTCTCTACCAGCCTGGGGTTGCTGTAGACTGGATGTAGAGTATTCCTCTTCCCAGTCAACGGTTGGAGGGCTATGGGCATCCATCTCAGAGCGTGTTGTCAACACGCTCGGGAGGTTCCGTCCTAGGACGGTTACGGCGCTGTCTCACGTCGCGTTTTCACCGACGCCTCCCTCCCTGGTGACGCGTCGGGCCAACGCAGTAGGGGGCAGCTGGCAAACCATGCTGCCCGGTCTGCGCTACGTTCAATGTGTTTGTGTTGAAAGCGGTCCTTCTGGTCCACAAATGGTGTTGATCAGGACGGACGATACGACGTCAGTGTCGTGTATCGACAGACAGGGAGGAGTACGCTCCCCCTGTCTGCACCAGGCGGCGGGCGGCTGGCTATGGGCATCCTCCATCTGCGCGGCCTGAGGGCTCCCCACATCCCCGGCAGGGAGAATGTGGGTGCAGGTGTACTGTCGCGGGGCGGTCCTCATCCTGACGGGTGAGGATTACGTCTGGACATGGCCAGGCAGGTCTGGGACCGATGCCGTGCCGCCAGGGATTCTTCCCCATACATCTGTTAGGTCAGTTGTTGGGACGGGTACGTTGAGGGGCGCAGGTTCTTGATCCTGATGGTGTTACCATCTGGAATGCGCATGCTCCCTCCACTGTCGCGCTTACGCGGGCAGATGACGTATGTTCCAAGTGTGGTGTAAGGCGGGGGGCCGGGACTCAGTCTCCTGCCCCCTGGATGCTGTCCTTAGTTACCTCCAGTCTCTCCTTGATAGACTGTCGGCTTCGACGGTGAGGGTATATGCAGCAGCTATATCCTCCTATCATGAGGGGTTTGAGGGGATGTCTTGTTCAGCCACCCTCTTGTGAAGCGTTTCCTGCTTGGCGCTCGACGCGTTAAGCCGGTGCAACGCTCCTTGGCTCCGACTTGGGATCTTCAATTGGTCCTCGGTCGGTTGTCCTTGGCCCCGTTTGAGCCGCTCGAGCAGGCGCCGTTGGGACAGCTGTCCTTCAAGACCGCGTTCCTACTGGCTGTCACATCCGCTAAACGCGTAGGTGAGCTCTGTGCTCTCTCGGTACGTCCAGAGTGCCTGTCTTTTCAGACCGATTGCGGTGTCACTCTGCGACCTAATCCTGCTTTCGTGCCTAAGAATATCCGGAGTTCCTTCCGCTCCCGGGATATTGTGGTTCAGGCGTTTCGTCCTCCTCCTCACACTAGTGAGTTAGATGCGGGCCTTCACCTGTCATGTCCAGTCCGTGCTTGGGGATTTACCTCAGCCGTACTCAGGACTTCAGGGTTACCGACCAGCTTTTTGTCTGTTACGGTGGGGCTCGTGCTGGTAAGGCACTGTCGGAGCAGCGCCTGTCCCATTGGTTGTGCGAGGGTATTACCCTCTGCTACACGTTGGCTGGGCAGGATCCCCCTGGGGGCATCAGGGCGCACTCCACTCGTGGGGTGGCTGCCTCTGCCGCTCTCCTGGGTGGGGCCTCGGTGGAGGACATCTGTGCTGCAGCTTCATGGTCCTCCCCGGGCCCCTTTTGTAAGGTTTTACCTCATGGACATGACCGGGGGTTCTGTCTCCCAGGCGGTTCTGGGGTCTGTGGCCTTTCCTGCTTCCCGTCCTTTGGTCGGGTAGCAGGAGTGTATGGGTATGGGCCACAGTGTGTTGGGTCACACGTGGTTCCGCCTGTACGGTGTGTTCAAGGGGTTCTAGTTCCCTCTTGTTCGCATTCAGGTGGAGTTGACTGCGCCCCCCCTTCATTAGGAAGGATGGGGTGACAGGGCTCCCCGCACCCCTTGATGTGGGCTTACGGGTCCTCAGGGGGTACATTTGTCGGGCCTCGCGTCCGCTCTTCCCCATTATCTCATAAGGCTCAGAGCGGGACGCGAAGCAAATACGATATATAACGATAGGTTATGTAGATAACCTAGTTATATTAGTATTGGCTGAGCGTCCCGCTCTGCGCGGCCCTGAGTTCCCTCTTGAGGGATCTTTTCCTGGGACGGGTTTTGGCGAGGAAGGGTGTTTCGTGACCAGAGTCACGTTATATGGGCGGTGCCACCATGGGGGCGGGGCCCCATACAGGTGGGGTGCATGTATTTTTGTTCGTGGGAGATACAATAGGTATCATAGGAGATAAGGGATATCTCATAAGGCTCAGAGCGGGACGATCAGCCAATACTAATATAACTAGGTTATCTACATAACCTATCGATAGTCCTCGAACTCTGCTTGAAAGCTCACCCAGTTGCCGTGAATGTCTCCCGTCATTTTCATTGGCTCCGGAGGCGGAATGCTGGATGCCATTGTCGCCACAAACTCTCACCCAAACAACACATAAACGTCCGCTGTTATTGCAAACAGCTGTTTTGGGCCGTATATAAATCCTCTTTGGGTCCTCCTAGTTCCACTTCTGACACCATGTTTGTAAGTGTAGCTGTACAATAAAAGAGTCGAGCCGCGCTGGTTCTTAATGCCGTGTATTGCCAAGCAACAAGTAAACAAACCACACCTTCCCCAGGAAGTGAGACACGTCATATATCATACAGGCACCGGCCCAGCACGCCCACAAGGCGGAGCTGTAGCCCAGCCTGTAACACATTTGTGGTCTGGCATCCAAACACCACCTTGCCCCAGTAGTTACATTTGACCAACCCCTATATTGGAAAGCAGCAGAGATAATCCTAGATTCACCACAGTGCAGTCACCTCAAGTCCTTTGTCCTGCTCCTAGGAGGATTTCACACATTTATGAATTTGCTAGGAGCAATTGGTACACTGATGGACGGTACAGGACTTAAGGACATTCTAGGGGTAGTCTATGGGGAGAACTCAGTAGCCCATATGATGACAGGCAAATCAGTTCAGAGAGCATTCCGTGGCCATCTTCTGGTTGACAAATGTCTTAACCGCATGATAATATCAGAAATGGTAGATGATAGTCATGAATTTGCAGCAATGGTTGAACAGTCTGAAGCAATGTATACCTCAATAGTTAAGGGTGAAATGCCATTGGAAACAGTGTTCACATCAGAGACCCTCATTACAATAAATGAAGAGCTGGGAAAAAGGAAGATGGAACTGTGTGCTAGATCCAAAACTAGTCAGTTGTGGCTAAATTACCAACACATGTTAGAAGTTGCTAGGTCACTGATAACAGCAGATCGCACAGGTTCCTGGCTTTTGCACCTACGCGCTGTTTCTGAATGCATGCCGATATTCGCTGCGGCTGGGCATTACAATTACTTGAAATCGGCACACTTTTATGTCCAAGAGATGAGTCAGCTTCACATCAACCACCCAGATGTCTTCAGACAATTTGAAAAGGGTTTTCATGTTATCCGTCGCAGCAGCCAATCATGGGCAGGCCTCAGCTCAGATCTTGTAATCGAAACAACATTGATGAGGTCATTGAAGACTACAGGAGGGATGACACATGGAAGTGGAATGACCGACAATCAGAGATCCCTTTGGACAATGTCAAAGGGCATAACATCAGAGTATAACACCGCAATGCAGGAGTTCTCAAACCAGACATACACAACATCAGAACAGCACAAGGATTCAACAGAGGCAAGGATGAAAAGGGATGCTGCTGACCTGGAGAAGATCACTTCAAAACAGCCGGCATTCACATTTTCATTTAGTAGAAAGGATAAAGCCATAACCCTTGGACAAAAATCGTCTATCAAGGTTGCTCCTGATCGAATCATTGATTCTGCACTTCTTTTTCAACATTTCCTTATTGTCTCCCAAACTGGAGAGCTGTCATTGGAGGAGGTTATGCGTTACGAACTCAGTCCTTTCCCTCCTGCCCTCTTTGAAGCCGGAAAACGTCTTCCGCAAAGCTGATAAACCACAACTAGCGCACGCGATCTGTGATCATGCAAGTGATGCAATCCTAGATTCTGTACCAGAAACGGAGCATTATGTTCTTGATGGTGGTTCACTCCTTCACCGAATACAATGGAAGCACGGACAAAGCTATGGTAAAATTGCACAGTCATATGCAGACTTCACCATCCAACATTATGGCTCAGCTACAACCATTGTGTTTGATGGCTATGAGGATGGGCCATCCATTAAAGACAACACACATCAAAGAAGAGGAAACAATATTCATCCCATTGTCAACTTCACTGCTGAGACAGAGTTCTCAGGTAAGAAGGAGGAGTTCCTGTCAAGAGATCTGAATAAACAGAAACTGATCCACATGATAAGTGATGAACTGAAAGAACGGGATTGCACTGTGGTCAATTCACTTGGAGATGCTGATGTAGACATAGTAAGGGCCGCAGTGGGATCATCTCTTCTTCACACCACGACGCTGATTGGAGAAGATACTGATCTCCTCGTCTTACTTCTTTACTATGCACAGAGAGATAGCAAGGGCCTTTATTTCAGATCAGACAAGTCGAAAGCTGATGGCAGTTTTAAAGTGTACGCCATAAACCATTTGAAAGAAGTACTCGGACAGGATGTGTGTTCTCAGTTGCTGTTCATCCATGCTGTGACTGGCTGTGACACAACTTCCCGGATCTTCGGAGTTGGCAAAAATACAGCATTCCAAAAACTTGTAAAAGGGGATCCTGTCCTTCAGGCTTGTGCCAATGCATTCACTGTACCAAACCAGACAACAGATGTGATCGATGACCTTGGGTGCCAAGCAATGGCTGTCTTTTTTGGTGGAAAGTGCACAGATTCGCTTGCAAAAATGAGATATAACATTTTCAGCAAGAAGGTTGTCTCAGCTTCATCAACGGTAACGCCTGAACGTCTACCACCAACTGAATCTGCTACCAAATTCCACTGTCGTAGAGCATACTACCAGGTCATGGTCTGGATGGGAACAGATGATGGTAGATGCTCTAGACTGGGGCTGGAACCTGCAGGACAATAGATTTGTCCCACTCATGTCAACAATGAATGCTGCTCCAGACAGTCTCTTGAAGGTCATTCATTGTAACTGTACCACTGCCTGCAAGACACTTCGCTGCTCATGCAGAAAATATGGACTACCTTGTACTACTGTCTGTGGACCATGTCAACTTCATGAATGTGACAATCCACATAACAAGTTTCTCCCAGAGGATCCTGAAGATGATGATGAGTAGGCCTAAAGACCACAATATTTTTTGATTTGATTTGATATTTTTTATTTTCGTGTCTTACATACAGATGTATGCCCAGCCCATATGGGCTTACAAGACACATAACAATCAGTATATAATAATATACTTTACCAATTACTTAACAAATGACATAGACCAAGATGGCCATAAAAAAAATACAAGAAAATACAATAAAACATAATATAACACAAGCTGTACTCAATGTAAATAAACAGAAAAACAAGGTGAATTCAAATACAATTATATAGGATACAGTGTGTTTTGTCTCAGGTGCCATGCCTTCTCCAGAAATCCTGCAAAACCGAAGATGTCCTCCACAAAAAAACAACTCAACATACAACTCTCAGACTGCCAAAACAAATCTGGGTTTACAATTTGAATTTTTTCAAATAAAGCCCTCCTCAAAGTGGTGTACAAAGGGCAATAAAAAACAAAATGATATTCATCCTCCACCACTCCCAGATCACACAGAACACACAACCGCTCCTCCTCAGGTTTACCCTGGAATCTACCCACTTCCACCGCCAATGGCAGGGTGCCAGACCTCAACTGGGCACACAGAGACCTCTGTCTTCTCTTTAAGTTTAACAAGTAATAAGTGGGTCATTTATTTTGTGTTCAACACCAAAGCCAGCTTTCTAGGTTGAATATAATAACCAATTTTAATTTTAGCCAAAATAAGCTACAGGCAGCCATTTTGATGATGCAAATGATGCATTCCTAGCAGATATATTTAGCTAGATATTTTGCTCGTTATTAATGTATAGAGGTGCCAGAATCAGTTTATAAATCCTTTAGAAATGTTTTCCATTTGAGATACAGGCATTCTAAGCTCCCAGTCGTCGTTTTGGACACCATTTTGAAAATTAAGCCTCTTCGGAAGGTGTATTTCCCTAAAACTTTAGTATGTTCCTAAGTATGTCTAGGGGTACTTGGGGGTACCAGAATCAAATGACAAAATCATTTATATAATTTTTATATTGACATATATATAGCCATTTTAAGCTTGGCCAGCCGCAATTTTGGACGCCATCTTGAAAATGAAGCCTTTCTGGAAGGTGTATTTTCCTAGATTTTTAGTATGTTAGTGAGCATGCCCAGAGGTACCAGAATCAGTTGAGAAATCCTTTGCACCATTTTCTTAATTTGAGATATAGCCATTTTAATCGCCCGGCGCCATCTGGGACGCCATCTTGGAAATGACGGCTTTCGGATGGGGTCGATTTTGGTCGACTTTTAGTATGTTATTTAGCACGCCCAATACTACCAGAATCCATTGAAAAACCTTTTGTATCAATTTTTTTGGGGTTAAACCATATATTGACTCGCCCCCTCTCAGCTCATTGACTGCTTCCTTAAAATGTCCAGTTGAACTTAGTTTTAGGCCTAAATATGTGCAGTACTCTACATGTTTTGTACCAATTGAGAACTTTGGTAGGAAGTCCTGAGATCTGGATTCTCTCTCTCTCTCTCTCTCTCTCTCTCTCTCTCTCTCTCTCTCTCTTCTCTCTCTCTCTCTCTCTCTCTCTCTCTCTCTCTCTCTCTCTCTCTCTCTCTCTCTCTCTCTCTCTCTCTCTCTCTCTCTCTCTCTCTCTCTCTCTCTCTCTCTCTCTCTCTCTCTCTCTCTCTCTCTCTCTCTCTCTCTCTCTCTCTCTCTCTCTCTCTCTCTCTCTCTCTCTCTCTCTCTCTCTCTCTCTCTCTCTCTCTCCTCTCTCTCTCTGAGTGTTTTTATTAGGGAGGAGTCCTGTGTGTTTGCGTAGAGAACAGAGCGTGTATTTTGGGGTAATGCGCACGCTCCCTGAGATCATCCCCCCGCCCTCCTGACGTCCCACTCCTCAGTAAGTACTACCAGCTGCAGAGCTGAGGAGAGAAAGAGGGGGGGGGGCAGACAGAGAGACAGAGCAACAAGACAGAAGATAGAGAGAGAAAACAGACAGACGGATAAAAACAGACAGAGGAGAGGAGCATAGGTGAGAGATGAAAAGAGAGAGAGAACAGGGGAGAGAAGGAGGGGAAAGAGAAAAGCATAGCCGGGGAAGGAGTGGGAGGGGTGAAGTAGGAACAGAGGGAGAGAAAAATACAGAAGAAAAGATATAGAGGACATAAGAAAGGTGAGAGGATGGAGAGAGAGGGGGGAGATAGAGAGGAGGGAGAAAGGAGGGAGAAAGAGAGATGAGGGAGAGAGAGGAGGGGGAGAGAGGAGGGAAAGAGAGGGGAGGGAGAGAGAGGAGGGACATAGAGGAGGGAAAGAGAAGAAGGAGAGAAAGAGGGAGAGAAAAGGGAGGGAAATAGAGAAAGAGGAGGGAGAGAGATGAGGGAGAGAGAGAAAGAGGGGGGGAGAGAAAGAGGAGGGAGAGAGAGGGGGAGACAGAGAAGGGAGAGACAGAGGAGAGGAGACAGGTGAGAGGGGAGACAGAGGAGAGGAGAGACAGAGAAGATATAGAGAGGAAAGAAGGAAAGAGAGAGAAAGAGGGAGAGAGGACACATAGGAGAGGGGAGACAGGGGAGAGGAGACAGGTGAGAGGGGAGACAGAGGAGAGAACAGACAGATGAGAGGAGACAGATGAGAGGAGACAGAGGAGAGGATACAGATGAGGAGAGGGGAGACAGATGAGAGAGAGGAGAGAGACAGGAGAGGGCAGAGATGAGAGGAGGAAGGGGAAAAGAGAGAGAATGGAAAGAGAGCGGACACATGGGAACGAGGGAGACGAGAGGACAGACAACAGAGGAAACAAGCAATAAAGAGGAGAGGAAAGAGAATCAAAGGAAGAGAGGGAATACGTAAAGAGGAGGGGGGAAGGAGGGGAAGAGGGTTGAGGTTGAGAGCTCAGGGTGAGAGCTCAGGGTGAGAGAAAGTGAGGAGCGTTGATAGCTCAAGGGTGAGAGAAGGAGAGGAAGAGGGTTGAGGTTGAGAGCTCAGGGTGAGAGAAGTAGAGGAAGAGGGTTGAGGTTGAGAGCTCAGGGTGAGAGAAGGAGAGGAAGAGGGTTGAGGTTGAGAGCTCAGGGTGAGAGAAGGAGAGGAAGAGGGTTGAGGTTGAGAGCTCAGGGTGAGAGAAGGATAGAGGAAGAGGGTTGAGGTTGAGAGCTCAGGGTGAGAGAAGGAGAGGAAGAGCGTTGAGGTTGAGAGCTCAGGGTGAGAGAAGGAGAGGAAGAGGGTTGAGGTTGAGAGCTCAGGGTGAGAGAAGGAGAGGAAGAGCGTTGAGGTTGAGAGCTCAGGGTGAGAGAAGGAGAGGAAGAGGGTTGAGGTTGAGAGCTCAGGGTGAGAGAAGGAGAGGAAGAGGGTTGAGGTTGAGAGCTCAGGGTGAGAGAAGGAGAGGAAGAGGGTTGAGGTTGAGAGCTCAGGGTGAGAGAAGGAGAGGAAGAGGGTTGAGGTTGAGAGCTCAGGGTGAGAGAAGGAGAGGAAGAGGGTTGAGGTTGAGAGCTCAGGGTGAGAGAAGGAGAGGAAGAGGGTTGAGGTTGAAAGCTCAGGGTGAGCAATTTGCATACCGCCCCTGCAATTTGCATACCGCCCCAACAGGTCCACGGAGGACACCATATCCCATGTGCTGCACACAGCAGCATCACACCTGGACAAGAGGCAGGGGAACTATGTGAGAATGCTATTCATCGACTACAGCTCGGCATTCAATACCATAGTCCCCTCCATACTCATAGCCAAGCTCAGGGACCTGGGCTTGGGCTATGACCTCTGCCAGTGGGTCTTGGACTTCCTGACTGGCAGACCCCAGGTGGTGAGAGCAGGCAACTGCACCTCCTCATCCATCACCCTCAACATAGGGGCCCCCCAGGGCTGTGTTCTGAGTCCCCTCCTCTACTCCCTGTACACACACGACTGTGTGGCTCAGCGGAGTAGCAATACAATCGTCAAATTTGCTGACGACACAGTGGTGGTGGGCCTGATCTCTGCCAACGACGAGAGGGCCTACCTGGAAGAGGTCAAGGTCCTGGCGGGATGGTGCCAGGAAAACAGCCTCTCCCTGAACGTCAGCAAAACAAAGGAGATGATTGTGGACTTCAGGAGGTCGGGGGTCAAGGACTACAGCCCCCTCAGCATCGACGGGGCACCGGTTGAGAGAGTCAACAGCTTTAAGTACCTCGGAGCCTACATATCCGAGGACTTGACATGGACCACACACATTGACAGTGTTGTAAGAAGGCACGACAACGCCTCTACTTCCTCAGTAGCCTAAGGAAGTTCCAAGTCAGCCAGAAGATCCTTAAGAACTTCTACTCATGTACAATAGAAAGCATCTTGACCGGCAACATCACCTCCTGGTTTGGGAATAGCACTGCACAAGACCGAAGCAGACTACAAAGAGTGACACGTTCAGCCGAACGCACAATTGGAGGGGGGCTCCCCACCCTCCAGAACATTTACTACAAGCGTTGCAAGGGCAAGGCTAAGAGAATCATTAAAGACTCCAGTCACCCGAACAACTGCCTCTTTGAACTGCTGCGGTCAGGCAAGCGATACCGGAGTCTCAAGGCGAGCACAGAAAGACTCAGAAGAAGCTTCTATCCCCAGGCCATCAGGCTGCTAAACGAACAATGAATGAACACTACACAACAACAACCACCAAACGCACATAGCACACACATCCACACGCACACACTCACTTTAAACAAACACACTGTAGCACCCACTCCACACACTTTATAGCACACACCCACTTTAAACAAACACACTGTAGCACCCACTCCCCACACTTTATATTTATGGATGAAGGATTGCACTACAACTCGTACACCTTACTGTAAATTGTACCTAAAATTGTACCTCATCCCATTTCTGCTTTGCACTAGATAGAACTGTACATTAGTACACTGCATAGTATTGTGTATTGTATATTATATGGTAACTCAGAACATTGTACATATGTCTATACCGAACACTGTGACCTCATTTTTCTTCTTCTAAATTCATGCTATATTATGTTATTATGTTATTTGATACTATCTTGTCTAGCACAGTCTCTGGAGCGTAACAGTAAGAAGCATTTTGTATGAAAGTATTCTGTACTTCTGTATGACAACTATTAAAGAACTTGAACTTGAACTTGAGAGAAGGAGAGGAAGAGGGTTGAGGTTGAGAGCTCAGGGTGAGAGAAGGAGTGTTGAGGTTGAGAGCTCAGGAAGGTCATCCTGGAAGACAATCACTGGCTGATGCATTCTTTGAGGGACTTGGGGTTGGAATGAAGCTCTTCCTCCT